>NW_010301710.1:53240-60492 GCF_000700745.2 Antrostomus carolinensis
AAAAAAAAAAATGTCACTAGCAGCTTTGGGGACAAGATAGTTATTATTTTATTTTTTAAAAAAAAACAACTTAAGAATATGATCTATGCAAGTCTTTTCCTTCAATCAGAGCTTGGGAGAAAAGTTCTGTTTATTGGTGTATGAGGGAAGCTAGATAAAATTAAATGCACACCCAGGGACAGGACTGTGAAAACTCTGTATTCTCTCTAATATAATGAAAAGCCGAGAAGTGTGACATGTTTGTAGATTATTTATTAACAGTAGGACAGAAGCTATTTTAGGCACATGTCTTTAGACACCATTAAGAGAGTAATTTACTCTCCAGAGTGCCCTTTCAGGAAACAGTAGGAACTAAGTAAACCCCATATATCATTCAGAAGCAGGAACAATTCTCATTGTTTCTTTCCTGAATCTATTTCCTTTCTCAGAACTTTGCCACCATATGGTCAACAAGGAAGCAGTGTAACAGGATCTGATAAGATTGAATTATATATTTTAGTAAGCTTCAGGAGCCAGGCCAAGGCATTCAAATACACCAGTTACTGAATTAGGACAAACCATTTGTCATCTTATCAAAAGGGAAAACGAAAAGGAAAGACTTCACATCTGATCTAATGCATGAGGGGCCTCATAGACATGATAGCAAAGAAGGGCCAGAGACAGGCATCCAGTTGTTCCTCAATGTTTGTGTTTAAACAAATGGCTCCTTCCTGGATATCTTTTCTTGTTCTTTTAAGAGAAAGAGGCAACAAGTGTGTTACTGTAGTCCATTACTGCATGTGTTCAGTTTTCTACTGCTCCAACAGCTGCATCCTCTCTGTCTACACAACTTGTGTTAGATTAAAGAAAATTAAGTCTGAGAAAGAACAAAAATAAAATCCCCCCCCCCCCCTTCCCCCAATTACACATTGATGTGTGGGGCGTGAGCGTGCCTAACTGTGAGGCAGCATTCATGTTCTGTGCGCCACAGATTTTGAACTAAAAAATAAATGGCCTCTACCTCCAACATGGCAAACAACTCGAAGAGTGAATGTAAAGCCCAGAGAAAAACAAAACATAACATTTTTCAACAAACCCCAGTAATATTCAATGGGACAAATAATGAGAACAAGACGGAATTTGAGTTCTGGCTTTCTGCTCAGAGAAGACGCATTTGATTTCTCAAAATAGGATCTCTGTAGGATTTTTGGTGGGCTTCCTGTCCTCCAGGGATAAATTTCACCCAGGGAAAAACAGATCCAAGTTCCTACGTCCAACAGAACAGGACATTGTTTCTTCCACTTAGGGGCTACAGCTCTTTTTTTTCTACCCCAGCTCCATTTTCACACCATCCCTGTTGAGGCTAGAGCTGTATGTACATCTTCCAATGTTATCTTTTAAGGACATATGGGAACATATTGTGGAGTTTCACAGTCTTTTTGAAGCAGAAGAAAAACATAAGGGAAGCCTGTCCAACTGCCCCTTTGTATCTCCTACAACTTATCTGCAAATTGATTTCTAATTTTGTCAAAAGATTGAGAAAAATATGACAGCTAGAGCTGAGGTTTGGTAATGTGGAAGTGGTCCTCACCCTTCACTGCAGTGCTTCAAAAACCACCACAAGCCCTCCTGGAGACTGCAGAGAAAAAACTGGAGATGTAGGAACTCCCTAAGCACCCAGGAGAGCACCAGTGGATTGAGGAAGAATTAGATGATGTCAAACTAATGGCATTTGACAAGGAATAGTAGCTCACACGGTTAGAAATGAATCCTGAGACAGTTCATCCACCTAATTGCTGTTAACTGGACTCATCCTCACTTTGTCTCTGCTAGTCTCTCAAGTTGTGTTTTTGTTTCTGTTTATCAGACTTCGGGTTGGTCTTTGCAACCTCTTGTATCTTTTTGGGAAACCTACAAAGGTAAAGCATTTAACTGTTGCTCTCAGCTCATTGGAAGAAGGTAAATTAAAGAGACAGTTATCAGCTTTTCTAGTTGTAGGTTTGCACATCTGCCCAACCAATCTCCTATAAAGCCAGAGGTTGCAGGGGACAAAATGGCCAACAGCGCTTCTTGGAGCTGCAAATCTAGGACTTCCTTACAACTTATAGCCCTTTTTTTCCCTGCAGAAGGAAGTGTTTGGACACCTCACTTAGCAAGAAAACACAGGCAGAGGCAGTAAGTAAAAAGTTTCCTGGATAGTTAGTGTTCAGCGAGCTGCTCCAGTAAGTAAATCCTCACAACTCTACAATGTGCTGCACATCTTGAAGATGTTCTCCTAATGCACTTTATATAATCAACCACTATTCATTTAGACAAGAGCTGTTCAGGAGCCACACTCTTACCACCAGTAAACTCAGGTTAATTTACTTTTGCAGTATTTTTTTTTTTTTAAGAAATTCAACTTCCTTTATTTAAAGGGGAGAAGATAAATAAAACCACAGTCCAGATGGAAACAAAGTCTGTTCCTTCTTCATTAGCCAAGCCACAGACAAGTTATAATTCACATTTCCCTTGAGACTCATCATTACACAAATTTGGAAAACAAGCATAAGGGTTAGGGGGTTATGGGGGGAGGTAGGGGGGGTGCAGCTTGCCAGCAAATTACACACTAAATTTCTTTGCCTTTAATTGTATCCGAAATAAATGAAAAACTTCTTGTGGTCCAAGTCATGGGATTCCTTAATCAAGAGGACAGAGTTGGGCTTGCGAAACAGAAGTCCCTGGGGAAATGGCTTCACTGCTGAAGGAAACAAGTGACTCAGAGCCCCATCCTCATGCTCAGATCTCTTCTTAAGTGGTTTCATTGAAAGCAGTGATTGCCTATGTCCAGAAGCAGGAGCTTGGACTACTAGTCTCAAAGTTTCTTTGTGCCATCTCAACAGCACACATTGTGGCCTTCAGCATAGGCTTCCAGCTGACATCTTATGAAGCCTTGCATTTCTTTGTGGTCTTATTAGGGAGTCTAGAGTAGAATCACAGAATCATTTTGGTTGGAAAAGATCTTTAGATCATCGAGTCCAACAGTAAACCTAACACTGTCAAGTCCACCTCTAAACCATGTGTAGATGTGGTGCTTAGGGACATCTTTTAAATACATCCAGGAATGGTGACTCCACCACTTCCCTGGGCAGCCAGTCCCAGTGCTTGACTGGCTTTGGTGAAGTCCTTTTGGTGAAGGAATTTTTCCTAACATCTGATTTAAACCTCCCCTGGTGCAATTTGAGGCTATTTCCTCTTGTCTTATCACTTGTTACTTGGGAGGAGACAGACACCTACCTTGCTACAACATCCTTTTGGGTAGTTGTAGAGAGCAGTAAGGTCTCCCTTAGATTACACACAGTAGGGAAACTAACAGAGCCTAAAGGTAGCTTTACATTCTGCTCTTAGGAGTTGAGTTGCACTATGAAGTCCTTATCTGTAGGAAAAAAAAGAAAAAAGTGCTATCAAAGGATGGGTGCCTTTAACAATTGAGCGAGCCTTCTTAACAATTAGAAGTGTTAAGGGTAGAATTGCATCTGATTTGCTTGATGAGTCTCATTTTTAATGCAATTAGGCAGCCAAGGTTTGACAGACTAGACTATCAGAGAGCCAAAGAGCCAAAGGGAATTTGCATATATTATAAAATAATTGGAATGGCAGAGCAAAATAAGAACCAACCTGACCTAAGCCTTCACTCAAATAGAATTGTGTGAATAATTGATTTTCCACAATCCTGGCTGAATAGAAAAGGTAAAAAAAAAATAATAATAAAAAAAAATAGTGTTCATCAGCAAGAACAGATTTTCTTTTTCTAATCTGTCACAAAACAAAAAAAAATGTACAAACAATTCTAAAATGAAGTGTCCATTTGAAACATCACACATTTAATTTAGAACCTATAAAGTAAAATATTTACAGTCAAAATAAACTGCAAAATGAACATTTTTAGGGGAAAAACATTGGACTGAAAAGTTTCACATATCTTTAAAAAAAAAAAAAAGATCTTAAACACTGACATTTTTTTCCTCATCAGGAAAAGAACAGGTGCTAAAACTATTGTTTTTCAGAATATAGCAGTTCTAATGCTTCCTTGACAAGAGTGTCATTATCAAGTGCAAGATTTCTAATAAAACCCAGAGAATTGGGAAACATTTGGAAGTACATCCCATTCAGCCAACAGCAGACACTAAAACCTCTGTCTCCCACATCAGGTGAAAACATCTCACAGCTATGGGCCACTCCTAGATGTGACACTCCCTCTTTCATACCTAAATTTTGAAAGTTCCCAATTCCTTCTGGACTGATTACAAATGTTGCAATCCTTAAATGTTAATAGTATGGAAAAAAATAAAATAAATTTCCTCATTGTGTTTGTGTACAGCTTTTTGCTTTCCAAACTGCAGCTTCCCTACTTACATCTAGAACATAGGTTCCAAAATATCAGGAAAGAAAGGATTCTGGCAAGTTTCCTGCTCTACTCAGAGCCAAAAAGCTACCAGAAAGGGAGTTTTCCTCTATTTTTTTCTTCCCTCCCAAAGAAAACCTGTTCTTTCAGCTTTTTCAGAGCTGATGTCAGTCAAATGCACTGAAAGGAAGCACCTGATCTTATTTAAAACACTTAGCCAGACCTAAGATTTTACATTTCACCTACCTGTTATTCTGGGACATAAACAGTAGGTAAATCAAGCTTTGCAAGACTGTTTCTACCTTAAGTCTTGACTGAATTCTGGAGCTAAACTGAAGCATACTTTATTCTGCTCATGCAGTTTAACTCTTCACAGAGGTCAGAGTAGCTCATACTATTAAATAATGCAGGCTAGACGATGCTGACTTAATAAAACTCACATGTCATTTTGTGTTGGAATTGATTTTCTTACTTGAGGGCCACTTTAGCTTGCAAATCAAAAGTGTCTTGCGTTGGTTCTTTCAAAAGAATGCTGCTATTGCCTGGGCTTCCTTCAGAAACAGAGATTGATGGGACCAGGCTTGGGTTGGGTCAGTGTCTAATGGCCTCCTCTCAGTGGCCTGAATTATTCATAAGTGCTAGAGCACCTCATGTTTTTTGATTAACGTGTACAATGGAGGATATGTCATAGCTGCAATATCAAACAGCTTTTTTTTGCATTTCACAGTCATAGTTTTCTCTTTTCCTCCCTCTTTCTCATTCCAGGTCCAAGAAACTAACTTATTTGGACAGTGGACATGTCTTTTCTTAACATTAAGTAATCCCTAGGCAAGTAGAACTGTTTAACTCACTTAATTTGGACTCCACTAACAGTTATGTCTTCCCATTCTCTAGCATATTTCATCCCAGGCTTCCCAAACAATGGCTCACATGTATCCACCTGAACTATAAACTTACTAAGATCACCAAACCATTCAACAGTGAAGTTGAGAATACGGTTAGTGCTCTTATAAAAATACCTCTTCCCCACACCATCCTATTCCATTCATCTGTAGATTTTCACTAGTCTAGTTCTTTTCCAGAATTTCCAAGAGAAGTTTGTAGTTCACACATAGAAGGATCTTGTGAAAGATGTAAGACACTTGCTTCATATATATTACAGCCTTTCTCATCTTTCAACTCTTTTCCTCTGGACTCCTGCTTTGCCCTTTGCTGACAGTGAAGCTCTATTTGTATATGCTGATTCCTACACCACTTGTAGGCAGTTACGTCTATAAAACCATGACCTGTTGGCTCAAGAAATAAGCCAAGTCCAAATATAGCAAGAACTTAGAAATGGGAAGCAATTAAACCACTTTTAGAACTATCTTCCACAACTAATTATCTTCCATAAAGGGTTGTGAGCTCAAATCCAGCTTCACCCATGATCTCCAAACATCATGACTGATTCACCTGTGCTTTCCATTCTGTAATGGAATTTCTCCTTCTAATAATGGGTGCAAGAAAACAAAAAGCCTTGTACACACAGTACACGTCCACAGATAATTCTGTATTTTGGGGGAGCCATACATAGTTCCTTACAGTATGCCTTACATACTGCTTTACAGTATACAGTCCAGAAACATGCATAGAGTGGCCTAGGTCTTCTAAGAAGTTTGCAGGAGGTGGGACATGAGGAACTTTGCAGACAAAGCCCATAGGTACAACACAAGATGGGAAAAGTTCTGCTCTTACAAAGAGGCACAATGTGGTTAGATGCAAAGTCCCTGTGACTCTATAAACAGCTAGTATGCAAACAAGAGAACGAACCTTCCTCAGAGCAGAGATATGCTGGCTGGAGCTCCTTGTTTTTCTTCCCAGCTTTGCTACAGACTTCAAGATTGTCAGTCTGGAAGAAGAATAATTTTGAACTTATTCAAAAGTGGTCTTGAGACAGGTTTGTTACAGCTGATACATAAACGTCATCATCTGTTCCTCACAGGTCCTACTCACTGCTACACTAACTCCAAATCTCATTTAAGAAGAGAGGCAGGGAAAACAGTAATGACAAACAAAATCAATGTATAATGCTATTAATTACAACAGTGACATTATATAATTGAAAAAAGCAAATTACAGAAGACAGAGAGAGGACTTATGATCTGTTCTGATGATCAACAATGAACTCCTGGTTGATGGATCAATTATATATATATAACTGCAGCCACTTAAATAGATTTCTGCAGAGCTAAATCTTCTCAGCTTCAGCCCAAATTACCCAAGAAAATTTGACCAATTAAAAGTATATATAAAATATACTATGCACCAATAACAATGAAATACTTACTTAGGGACTTTACAGTTGTAAGGTCATTAGCATTCTCTGAGCACTACAGAATACTTAGCAAGAGAATAAACCACAGAAGGTTTGGACTAGGACTTTGTTCACTAACAGCTACTACTGATGTGAAAAATACTATTTTAGTCACAGAATTCATCCTAGAGGTTAATAAGCTGAGAGCTAACAAAATGTAAAGAAACTAGAGTTTTAGTGTTACATATTCTAGTAATTATATACAGTAGACACAAATTGTCTGGTCTTTAAAAATCAGTTCCAGGCTTTTAACTTCTGCATATTTCTTTTCTAGAATGACAAAGTGTCTACAGAGGCAGAGTTCCACTTCTTAATAACATGCCCAGCTCAGGACACAGGTGACAAGGTGGCATGGTGACAGGACTCAGGAAACACTGCCCGTCCTGGCCGGACCATGCGAGGATCTGGGAGGTCTTGGCAAGTGGCTCCTAGGGACTGGGGTTGCCCCAGATTCTGCAATTAACACCAGGAACATTTGTAAGGAGAGCTTTTGGTTGAAAAGCTGTTTGGAAGGTTGTAGCATGGCTCATTCAGCA
>NW_010301710.1:60513-66092 GCF_000700745.2 Antrostomus carolinensis
GAGCAGAGATTCAGGTGTAGTTAGAAACAGGAAACTAGTCATTCAAAGAGGTTGCTGAGACCCATCAAATTAAACTTTCCTATGTGCTGAAGTAGGATTTGCCTAACATTTATGACAACTTCAAACAGCTACAAACAAACCCCAAATCTGTTTTATTTCTGCCAAGATACAGCCTTTGAAATGTCTTCAGTGACCTACCAGCCAGGTAAGCAAGGAGACTCCAACACAAGCCCTGGGTTGAAGAACCTCATTAGCAATTCATATTTTAGCATTTCCAAGTTTCTGTTTATCATCATCCCTAGAGTTCACTCTCGATGCACTAGACTGGCCCCATGAATTCATGAATAGATACAAAAGACTTATGGTCATCATTAGGCTGTATTTCCCTCCGCACAGCAGCTTTTTAAATGTCACTAATCTTTCTCTCTCACAGGTCTGCTGCACAGGGCATCTAATTTGCTTTGGAAGTTTGGGAATGCAGAGTCCAATCTAAGACAGCATACTTCAATTTTATGAAATCCAAATATTTTCAGTGTCATTTATATTCTGTTCTATCCTTGTGACCTTCTGAGCTAACAAGAAAAAAAATAAAAATAAAACCAACCTGTCCTAACCAAGAGGGATGGATAATACTGATTTCATTTATGCATTCCTTTTTCTCCCCATTCACTTTCAAAAACTAAGAGGGAGAAGAAAGATCAAAGTAAATAGACTTTATAGCTTGATCTAACACAACTTTTATTAAGGCTACTCTGTATTTCAGATGTGAAGATATTTCTTTCTCATTCTCTACTGAATTTGCTTTAGTAATTTCACCTAAAAAAATTTCTTCTCTGGGGTTCATATTTGATTGGTTCAAGATGTCACCAAACTAAGTATATTAAAATTAATTTACAATGTAAAGTGGAAAGTATATATTTTTGGCATTAGGAATGCTGAAATAAATTAGTAAGTAGGCAAAGGTGATCTATAAGGAAAATATAAAACAGCACAAAGTATGAAGCAGATATTTGACCTGGAGGAAGCATGAACAGTGTGTATAATGAAGCAAAGATGCCAAAGGAGGGAAAACACAAATAAAAATGAAAATACAGAAAGATAGATGGTTGGGTCACAGAACACCCTGAGGTGAAGAGGAGCATGAAAAAACAAACAGCCCATGTCAATGTGAAAAGAATAAGCCAGAAAGAAAAAAAAAACAAAAAAACCTTCAGGAAGATTAGAAGATCTCATAGGGTGACAGGAAAGAGTCTCCCACCAGTTGAGGATGAGTCCATCTGAAGACAAAAAAAAAAAAATCAGAAAGGTTATGAAGGTTATGAAATTTCAAGAAAGATATCATAATAGTTTATTCAGCTAAATTTAGAAATAACAGGGCAAGATTCTTTTTAGCCCCTTTTTCCAACAGCATACTCAGAGCAGACAGGAAAGAAGGGATCAGAGAAGAGTCTGTTGGACTGAAGGGGCCATGGAAGACCACAGCCCATTTGCATGGCTTCAGCCCCTCTCCTTCCCAGCCATTGCCATCGTACCAGGAAGGCATCTGCAATACCAAGACCTACTTTAATGGACAGAGCAAACCCATAAAGAAAATGGGCTCTGCTCCATGCAGAGACCCCATGGGGCAGAGGGACAATGGGATGAGGCTGGGGACAACCTCAAAAGCAGGATCGCATCCTCATAGATCAGGCTGTGCACTGTAAACACGTTTTGTTGAATGCTGGAGGGGAATGGGAAAGGTGTGGATGTAAAAGTGAGGGTGTTGGTTCCTCTGCAATATAGGGGAATAAAGAAAGACTTCCCAAGAGGAAGATTTATTGTCAGAACTGAAAGATTACATTCCTCTGTCTCCAGCTACAGGATAGTGAGGTATGTGAGTTTTTATTTCTTCTTATCAAACTATTTTTTCTTTTCTTTTTTCTCCCCCTCTCCTTTTTTTCTCCTCTCCCCCCCCCCCCTTTTTTTTTTTTTTTTTCAAATTGCAGATTACTGCTTGCATGCTTTCAGCACACAGCAAGTGTCTCAGTACAACAGGAAAACTGCATCACGCTCTATTCTCCCTTTGCTGGGCAGGGATTCTTGTGTCATCTATTATTCACATCACAGCTTGCTGCAGTGATTCCAGGAAGACCTTAAAAAGAGCCCTGTCCTCCTGTCATGAAAAGGAAGGGACTATGATTTCCCCATATGAGGGATCAGGAAACTGGAAAACCAAACCGTGCCTCGTCCCTGTGCACAAAGCCTGTGTCCTATAGCAATATTTCCCAAAGGAGGACAACACTCAGACAAGTACATCAGTCCAAGATAAGCATTTTGAAATTTAACTATGGCATCAGACAGAAAGAATCACATAATTTTTAAGTATTAATCAATGTAGGACAAAAGACAAGTTATTTTCCTTACTACGCTGCTAGACAGGAATTTAGGCATGAGAAGACTCCTGAAGACATCTCTCCATAAAGATGAGAGATTAGCAATATAATGACTTTGTTAGCCTTGGTCTGAAGGAAATGAGGGTGCTGATGCCACTCGCCAATCTGCGCCAGCAACGGCGGGATTTAATTGATGTGGCGTTGTGCTGATGTGATCACGGCTGACCCCTCTCACCTCCCACCACTGTTTGTTTCTGACTCTTTCTCCCCAGTTACAGCATATATCACCTGACCTTTAAGAAATAATAATAATAAAAAAAAAACAACTCAAAGAAAAAAAAAAAAAAACCCTCACCACACAGGCTGCATTTGTGTTTTGGATACACTTGAAAGCTCCCAAGGAATCCAGGTCCTGCGCTGCAAGGCAGAGGCACATTTAAAGAAAAAAAAAAAATACACAATCTTTTGGCTTGCTTAGATATATGTTTCATAACCTGAATGTACCCTAATTAACAGCTTAAGTAATTTGCTCAAATCCACAATGGAAACAACAGGAGCAGAAACTGAATCCAGGTTACTTCGAGCCCTAATTTAGTTTTACCTTCCAAAGGTGATTTCATACTCCCTAATGCTCCCCGCACCCACTTTTTTTTTCCCCTTGCATTCCCATTCTGTATTTGCATCAACTCCATTTCCACCAAAGCAAAATTCCCTTTGCTTTTGACTGAGCCTGACTTTAAACAGGCATGAGCCTCTGTTTCTCTCTGACTTCAGGTAGATAAGGATTATTTTAAACACTACTTTTGTCTTATTTGGCTTGCACCTTTTCAGGAGGGAGGATGGGGGTCCCAGATGCAGAGGGTATATCTATATGCACTTCTACAAGGAGGATATGGGTCCATAAAAAAGTGATATATTGTTATTAGAAAGAGACAAGAAAATATAAAGAAATTTGGTGTGCTATATCATGGCATTTCCAATCAGTGCAGCCTCTTTCAGTCCTTTTAGGCATGACATTTCTTGCTCCTATTTACTGTTATTAATAGCAAAACGCTGCCCATGAAAAACTTATACCAAAAAAATAGCAAGCTTGCAAACACACACAGGAGAGACAAGAACATTGCAGCACAACTGTTCAGAAGTACAGCTGCTGCATTAGGGCTCAGAAGACACAGAGCTCACACTTTAAATCGACAAGAGGGGGAACAAAAAAACAACAGCATAGGGAAATAACAGCTCAGGTGTTCCCACACCAGCTGGGAAGCTCAGCCCTGAGCCACACTGCTTCCCCAGGTGCAAGGTAAATGCAATGCCTTAATTGCCACTGCCAAAATAACCCTCCTGTTGATTTGCAAGGCATGATTGAGTGGTTCAGCAAAAAAGCACCCAGCCTGCCAGTAGCTCCTACACACTCTGCTCCAGCTTTAAGGAATAAATATTAAGGAGGATCCTGGGGGTTCTCCTGTTTTCTGTAGTAAATTTCTTGCTTAAAGTCTCATCTGTGGGAGACTGGTACCTCATCTCCACACAGAATCATCTCAAGGCATCAGCACAGCCAGGAGTGCAAAGACCTCTCAGGGTCAGCAGTAACCTGGCTTGAAGGTAAAAGAAGGTTTTGCTGAAGGTAGGTCCATAACCAACACAGCAGATGAATGCACTGCTCAGTTACAGAAGGGAGCAGTCCTTCAGTGGAGGTACTAAAAAATAAACCCCTTCCTGAAAAGCAGGGAGACTGTAGATTTGTCCTTTGGAAGATGTCTCCAACTTTAATTCAAAAAAAAAAAAAACAAAAACAAAAAAAAAAAAACCAAAAAAAAAAACCCACAAAAAACCACCACACCCCAAAACAAAACCAACAAAAAAACCACACCACCCAAAAAACCCCAAATATACCTCCTCCACCCCAAAAAAAACCCCCAAAACCAAACAAAAATACCCAGCAAACCAACCCACACAACACAACGGCTTCTACAAAAGCTGCTGGAGGAAAAATAGAGCAACTAGCTTCCCACAAAACAAATGCCTCCTCACACATACAACATTCTCATTATATCAGCAGCAACACCACACCACCCAAAAAACCCCAAATATACCTCCTCCACCCCAAAAAAAACCCCCAAAACCAAACAAAAATACCCAGCAAACCAACCCACACAACACAACGGCTTCTACAAAAGCTGCTGGAGGAAAAATAGAGCAACTAGCTTCCCACAAAACAAATGCCTCCTCACACATACAACATTCTCATTATATCAGCAGCAACTGACTCACTGTACAGGATTTGGTGATATTTGAAATTATGAACATGGCATAAAAGTTCATAAGCTGATTAACAGAGTTACTATTCATTTGATCCTGATTGCTACAGCCAGGACTTGTGATTAAGTCAGCCTGCCCTGCAATTTCCACAGATTTTCTTCCGTGCTTTGAATACCACGGGACAAATATCCCAAACAGAGCACCTTGCTCACAGCCTAGTTATTTTGCTTGGTGTGCAACAGCCTCAGCAATCCTAATTAGCCCATTATAGGAGGCAGCTACACATTAACATCCATGAGGTTAACTACGTAAATCATATGTCCAGTCAGTCCATTCCTAACTGGATGTTTCCACCATCTTCTTCCATATACCTCATGACTTAGCTGATCATACAGGTTCAATTTAATTAACAGGGCAGAACTGCAGATTTCACTCAATTCTCACTTTCCTTGCCTTTCGTCCCCCCACCCCCAGAGAAAGGAAGAGGTGTAAGGAAAGCTTTCCCTTTGAGTACCCCCAAACTTCTGGTTTGCAGAATCCCACTACACATATTTCCATAGGATTAAGATAGAACAAAAATAATCAATACTTATATGCCAACCATCAGTTAATAATGAATCGCCTCTACTTTATATCCTTCCCTCCACACACAGCTATTTCAGACCCAAGGTTTTGCAGTACAGTTCCCAATGCCTTCGACTCCCAGAAAGCTGAATACTGATCTCTACTCAACAGCCCAAAAAACCACACAAAGATCTGAAAAAGTTTTGTAATGAGATACCAGACTGAAATGGGATGTTTGGGTTGGGGTTTTTTTGTTTGTTTGTTTGTTTGTTTTGTGAGTTTGGGATTTTTTTTTTTTGTGGAGATAGGGTTGTTTTTTTGTTTTGTTTTTTTCTTGTTAGGTTTTTTGTTGGTTTTTTTCTTTGGTTGGTATTTTGGTGGGGG
>NW_010301710.1:66152-69099 GCF_000700745.2 Antrostomus carolinensis
TTCCCTGCTCCTTACCCTCCATGTTTTGGGTGCAGTGACATCCTGCAGCCACTGTACTTAGAGCTGGAGCAGCTCAAGACAGGGACAGAGGAGATGGTGTCCTGACAGCACCCTGGAGCATCCCTAATGAGAAGAGCAGCATTAGCATGGACAGGCTGTGCTGAGCTACATGCAGAGGACACTGATGTCCTTGAGCAGCTAATCTTGGTTGTGCTCAGTCAAAAGGCTCCACAAGGCTTTTGTTACATGGTACTTTAATGACATTTACTATGACAGCTGAGCAAAAGCAACCATTTCAGTAAGTAATTGCTCACTGCCAAAGGAGTCATTTTATTAGTACTACCTGCAGTTAAGTTCAGACACACGTGACAAACACTGTATTTAATATTCTTACCCTCTTCCCCAATAGGACATTACTGCCTCCAAAGTTGTGCTTCAGCTTAAAGCCCCGAAAGTGTCAACTATCTGGAATTCTCTTTAAAAGTATAAATAACTGAAAAGTACCAAATAACTGAATATTGTCCTCTTGGCCATGAGTATCTGGTGCTTTAACTACAGTCATATCTTCGCTGCAGCAAATATTATAGAAGCTAAGTAGTTATGGTTTTATTTTGACCCAGAGGAAAATTAGTCTTGGCTTTTAGAACTGGAGATTTTCCCTCTTCACTGTAAGTTGGTTGTTGGCTTTTTTGTTGTTGTTGTTTTGTTTTTTATTCCCTGCTCTGTATTATTATCACTTCAAACCATCACTCCCACCATCCTCCCAAATGCAGGTGTGTGTTTGATTCCAAGGTCTTCACAGGTCAAATGTTTCACTTAACACTAGTTTAAAATGCCCTCAGGTAGACCAGTTCCCATCACCAGCCAAGGCACCAAATCCATCTATACCATTTCCTGTAGGATTATTTTCCCTATCAGCTTTTCCTTCTACTAGGTAAATCATGTAGCCTATCAAAGCCATTTCTGTGATCTCCCTTAACAATGTATTTGAAGGCGATATCAAAGAATTGCTGCTGGTGTTACCCATATTACAGTAAGCCCCTGATAGCAGATGTTAATGCATTTTATGATTGGGAATGTTGTCGCAAGATAAAAACAGGCGGTCTGCAAGAATCAGCAAAAACCCACTTAATTTCACACATGTACAGCCACTGATGTGTGTGCAATGAGATTAGGCGATGCCCTTGTCGGCAAACTTATCATAACTTTCTCCAAATAGCAAATCCCTAATTAGTTTATACTGTGGCTTTGCAGAGGGTAAGCATGGCTGGGGAAGGGCAAACAGTAGCTGATTTCACAGGAACACGCTTGCTTAGCTCAGGCTTAGCCATTGTAAGAAAGTAAATAAGTGCATAAAAAAGCACTCAGACAGAAAGATTCATATGTTTTGTTTCGGCATAGTTTACAGATTTGTCTAGAAACTTCTCAGGCCCACAGCATCTTAATAAACTGGAGATGGACTATGTCATTACTAGAGGCTGTCTCTTCATCTTAATACTATACCGTTGACAATTCTTTTGAGTTTCCCCCTGACTGGTCAGTTTTCAACTTTCAGTGCCATGTTTTCTCAAGCAAGCTCGTGTCACTCACAGCTGGAAAAGCAACAGAGAAATAGCTGCAGCATCTTACACCCAAGGAAGCTATGTCAAGGAGCAAAGGTAAAGTTCAGAAAAGAAAGGCTGAGCTCATTTGTGCAGACAGCAGAATGTTATTCAAATTAAAGCGGGGGGGGGAAATCTTCTTTCTGTACCTTCTAGATGCCATCAAGCCTGGGGAGTGAACTGCAAGACTGATTGGGGTGTAAGAGTGCATCAGAGTGGTTTGATCAAATTTTCTTCAAAGAGAACCTCCTGGGGAGAGCAGATAAGGGTGATGGTGGTTCTTCTGCAAATGAAGCTGCAAGGTCTGGGGAATCTGCTGGCCATCACTGCACTGGTAGATGAGAGCAGGGCCAAGATCCTCAGAAACCAGCAAGTAGATGAGGAGATCAGGGAGATAACCATTATAAATAAATGGGTGAACTCCTGCATAATGCTCACACCACAAGTTACATTTAGAATAAAACGTGTCTTGCTTTTGATGCAGCAAGAAAGGAACAAAACTTCAGGTCTGCATATTCATTTTAAGAGTGAATATCGTCTTGAATAAAGTTACATTCAAATGTGACAAATCTGTCCTTCATATCCAAATGTCACCTTGAATCCATTGCTCTTGCTATTCTCTTTCCCAGCTTCTGCAGACTAGCAAAACATGGGAAGCTGAAAAGTCCAGACAATGTTGTGACAAACTCACCAGGTAAATCCCAGACTTATTCCCCCAGGAGTTTACAGCAAGTATAGTAAATATGGGGGTTGCTTTGTTTGGGTTTTTTTAAATCCACCTTCTATTTGAATCCCCTTTCTACTCCTGGAAGCATGTCTTGGATAGATGAAAGCTATTCAAGGAAGTAGAAAACTCTGTGCTATCCCAAGACTCTACCCATAGAATAATTTTAAACTCTAAATCAGGTCAGGTCATATTTGTTTACTCATTGGAGGACAGTATGAAAGTGGTTTTTCTTTTTCCCCTCCACCATAAGTATTTTGGTGGGGGTTTTTTTGGAGGGTTTTTTTTTTGCTTACTAGTGAAAAAGGTGCAATATACCTTTATATAAAGACTTTTTATGTCTTTTAGAACAAAGTACTGATTGGGCCAAAATTGCCATTCTAATTAAGATTTTTTAAAACCAAACCAAAACAAAGAAAACCCAAACCCTACTCTGTTTCACTCTAGATCATCAGCTGACTCCAGCAAGATATTGTCTAAAGACCAGTTGAATTGGGGCTCATAATCTCCAGAATGCTAAAAACATGTTATGTACGTGGAAGCTTTAGCATAGTACTTGAGAGGAACTTATATTTGCCATTTTTATCCTCCAGAAACAAGGGGGTTTTTAGAGCAATAATAC
>NW_010301710.1:69137-74600 GCF_000700745.2 Antrostomus carolinensis
AAGTGGTGTAACACACACACTTTTAATTGTATTTTAAGTAGTGTGGTAATAAACGAAGTTCAACTGTAAGATACTGGCATTGTCTTCATGTATTGTCTATACCCACATCTCTCATGTAATGACTCTCTAGAGTAACCTAACTTTTTTATTATTATTATTGCAAGTTATATTGCTCAGCACCATGGGAAATACATGTAAATCAGAAACATAAATGTGCCAGTTAAAAGCTGCCAGATTGAACTAATGAGTGTGATATAGCAATAACAGAACTTAGTTTTGATTTTTTTAGAAGAGCTAATTAAGGCTTCCTAATTACCCCAACCAGTGAGAGTATTACCCTCTTGTATAGTTATGAGTAATTAAGTTAAAGCCATTGTCAAAAGAAAAGTAATATAAGTTTCAGACAATCTTTGAAAATCCCAACAGGAGCTAATATATTACATGGAAGGAGCAGCTTCCCTAGCAAGTGCTTCAGATCAAGAGAGGGGTTTGTAAGTAATATCAGTCAGCTCCCAAGCACTCAGGAAAGGTGAATGGGGCATTTCAAGACATGTTGAGGGCTGTTTTTCTATTCAGCTTTCAAGAGAGAGGGGAAAAAAAATTCAACTGGTGGCAGAAAAGCCCCAATGAGTTTCTGTGAAAATATCTGAGGCACAAAGGAGATTCTCCCTATTGCAGTATTTAAGTAAAAAGACACAAAGAGACTCCAGACTCCTTGAGAGACAGTGATGAGGGTTCCATAAATACCATCACATTAGATATCTAAACACTGCAACCACTGGGTTCAAAACCATCATGACAGAACAGGAAATGACACAGGTTGTTTGAATAAAGGTGTTGACCAAAGGAACAGTCCTACTGAAGGAATTAAGGTCTTTGTCTAGGTGTGCACAGCTTAAAGCAGCCAATCTCAACTCTACAGTTGCAGGAGGCAGAGCACCACAAATTCACAAACTATAAGTTCTATCAAAGGTTAAACACCCACAGTTAGAATCCAAAGCCCATGAGCTACTGAAAAGTCCTTTAAAGAGCAAAATATTTCAAATATAAACACAGTGTTTTAAATTAGCAAGTCCTTAAGAAAAATTAGAATTGACAATATTGGTGAGAAACTGCATGATCAGCCATTTTTATTTGTGGCTTCTGCCCTTTCAATGGCACCACATCTCCTCTGGACCAGCTAAAGGGACTAGTGCCACCACCTGCAGTAGCATCACCTTGTCTTCATGCTCTTTGTAACACCATGCATCAAGAGTGGGACCACAATAAGAATTATCAAACCACAAATCTCACAGAAAGACTTACCCCAGGTCACACCACAAGTCTTGCACAGAACTGAGCAGAGAATCCAGTATCACCATGAAGTCATCCGCTCTTCACTACCCTACAAACTCCTCTTCCTCCACCAGAGTTGCTCTTTTACTTCATTCCTGACCCTGCTGCTAGCCCACATCCCTTTCCATTTGCATATCACATAGTAACACAAGCCAAAAGGTCTCATCACTCCAAAAGAAACACCTGGGAGGGACTGTTTTCTTCCTTAAAGCAAAGAAAACATCACAGATGAGAACATGGCAGAACTAAATAGCAGTTCCTGGCCTTAACCAAAGGAATAACCTCCTCCCTTGCTACTCACTGTTAATTTGTAAGGCTCCCTGCTGCCCTGATCCCAGCTTTCCTCAGTTACCAGGATGACCTCCCAGGTGTTTTGCGTTGTTCTTATGTTTAGGGCAGCAAAAGCTGATGTTTTGCTTAGTCCTGAGTATCATTTTGAATGGTCAGGAGAACCTTTTCCATGCAGCTCACTTTCCAGCTTTGCATGAGCCCAACCAGAAGGTTGGTGTAGGAGATCTGTCACATTATCATAACATGAGCGGGGCTTTTCTAAAGGCAGTTAAGAATGTGAAGAGGGGGCATTAGCTAACTAAAGGATATTTCAGGCTTATTTGACATAAGACTAAATTCTAGGGGACCAATTCTGGCAGGAGGAAAAGGGTTAAAATAGCAGTTGGAGCTTGGGATACACTCTAGAATAACAGTTTACAGACACACACACACAGACCCTTCCCCTGATCTTCAGGAGAAACTGTTGACCATGCAGAGCTCTCTACCACATCCCCGACGACTGCGTGACCACAGGGACCTCACCAGAAACCATCTATGATAGCTACTGTACAGATCTTAAATACTCCATCCTGAGACCTTCTCATTTTGGTGGATTACCCCATACTTCTGCTGAAATTTGATTAACAGCAAGGGAAGTGCCACGCTACTGATCCCGCTCTGTCACGAACTCTGTCCCACCCATCCTTCATGCTAAAATTAAGCACTGGCTGTACCATGCCAGCTCTGTAGCCAGGTGCTGGAGCAGAGATTATCACAGCAATTAACAGAATGAAAAATCCCAGGTCCTGCAGCAGAATGAAAAAACACAAACATGCTTGCTCTGTAAATGGGCTGAATATCCACATCCAGGAATGATCCTTTTTATCTTCATATGCTTCAGCAGACTGCAAAAGGTGTATTTTAGGGCAAGCCCGGGGTATAAAAAAAGGAGTCAGCTGGTCAAACGGAATGAAAGCAAATGATATCCCTTTCTTATCATGTACCTTTATCCACAACAAACAAATGAGTCAATCTGAGAGGAAAGAAACTCAATCAGCAGCCCTGTACCAACGAGCATGGCTTGCATATTTTACTCTTCCAGTGGTGTTATCAGTAAAGCCTGGGTGTCCACTCAGTGCAACGCTCATAATTGTTTTTATCCCTTTAAAAACAAGCTGGTTAGAAGCAGAATTAAATTGATTTCTGAACAATGTTTACCCTTTTTCTCGCCACCAAGCAGACAACCAATTAATGACATTAAAGATTAATTAACAGGGAAGCCTGTGCACTACCTGCCAGACTAACAATTACATTTGTTGTTGGATGTTCTTTCCTCAGCAAAGCAAGGACCTGCAGTTTTGCTTGAAGTACCTCTTTTGAAAAACTAGAGTGCAGCAAAATTGTGGAAAATGGTTTAAAAAAAGAAGAATGATGATGGTTTTTCAGCTATTTTCTGTTAGTGTTTCGTTTGCAGGGATGGGTGCGGAGTGCTCAGTGGCTTTGGGAACATTTGGCCTAAAATGGAGTGGAAATGTAGTCAGAAGAGTTGGGTGTGTTTGTGTAAGCTGGAAGGAGGGAGAAAGTATATATTAGGCATTTCTCACACACACATACCCCACACCTGCTCTTGACAGCTTGTTCCATGTTTCATATCAAATGTATAAATACCATATATACATTTTACACATAAACTGAGTAACACAAGTCCTGCCAACTCTCTGTCTCTATACTTAGACACAGACACAAAAGCACAGACATAGAGCTAGAGATCCGTGTGTGCAGGGACATATGGGCACCCACTTAGCATTTAAATCTTTCCCATCTTGTGAAGCTGCAAAACAAACTCTTCTTCTCCCCTGAGGTAATAAGTCTGTTAATTATGTTTCTTGCCCTGCTTTTCCTTTTATTTTCAGACCAGCCTTTTTTTTTTTTTTTTTAAGGTGTGCATGAAGAGCTTTATTTTTTTTCTTGTTATTTTTTTTTTGCTGCTGAAGGACATTGAGGACATTTTGCTTAATTTCTTGTAAAGTAACAAAGGGACTGCAAATAAAAGCAGATCATGTCTCCTGCTCTTGTACTCCAAATTTTCTATGCTGTCTTTATTCATTCTAACAGGTTGCAATGGGAATCTTCTTTCTTGATTCCTCTCTACTTTAACCCAGTCCACACTTGCCCAGAGCTGTTCCCTTGCTCACACAAACCAATTTCAAAACACTTTCCTGTTTAAGATGAGGAGGACCAGCTTCTGGCTCATGGTTGTACTGACTGCAGCTGCTTGGCAGAGCCACAGCAGAGATGGTGTGGAGTGGGTAGTAGAAGGGATAAGGAAACAAGGAGGGGCACAAGAATTCTGGACAGGATATGAAAGAACAGAGGAGCACAGCCAAAGGCTTGATGACTCACTGCAATTCAGCAGCGAGTGATCTGGGGGCTGGGATCAAACAAAGCCAGCTTGATCCACTCCTGCAGAAGATGATCCTATTGTACAAAAGGTCTTGCAGAGACTCAACATCCCCATAACACAACCCGCCCGATGCAGCTTTGATCATGCCCGAAAATCTTCATTCGTTTTCTTTCTATCATCCTCACTTCTCTTTTGCTTCCTACTTGTCTTGTCCCAGGTTCTGATCACATATGGCTTATGGCCTTAGATCTTCACGCTCCCCTGATACAGGGTATATCCCACCTGCCTCTCCTCCCTCCCTCACCAAGGTCTTGGTGTTGCATCAAGCCCCGGAGTATACTTTGTACGTGCCACATGTCAAGATGAGGAAATGGTGATATATTGCAATTCTGGGTTGAAAGTGGCTCTGGGAGATGCTCTCATGCCTGTTAGAGGGTTATGACGCAGTGCAGGTGCTCGTACAGAGCTTTCACAGTGACTCAGGCTGACGAGCCAGGACAGAGGTACAGAAGATACCTCTGTTAGAGTGAGAGCGATGACTGCCGGAGTCAGCAGCAGGTGACTCAGAGGCTGTTTCAATGCTGTCCAGGAATACAAAGAGAGAAAAACAGCAGCTGCCATCATAATTTCATTTTTCAATTAAGAAAAGCATGCTTTCATCCAGCTGCAAGCCAAAGGACTTGAAACAAAGAGAGTTGGGTGGTATCCCATGGCTGGCACATTCCAGTGTGAGGAGCAGTCCTCTCTGGCCCTAAAAATCTCTGTACAGAGGGGGAACAGGTTTCTCTGAGTGTAGGAATGGGGCTTAACACAAGGGAAACTGGTTTGGTGGTCTACCTCTAAGGCATCACAGCTCTGGCTCATGTCCAGGGGAACATTGGCATCAGCACATCCACCACCACTTCTCCCCTCTTTGGTTCTCTGGCTGTACAACAGAGGAGCCATGCAGACTTTCTATCCTCTCCTAGCATTCATAGGCTGGAGAACCGTAACTACAGACAATGATCGCTATTAATTGTCATCAATTTTGTGTTCATTTCTGAGGCCTCGTTCAGGTTTGATAAGAATCTCCTGCTGCTGAGCTGAATGGTGTGAGGGTCATCCGGGCTAGGGGAACCTTTATCGCTTTCTTTCTCTTCTCCAGGGAGATAATAACAGCCAAGATTCTAGTTTAAGCTTATTAAAGTGCCCAGCTATCTGCTTCAGCATGGATAATTTAATCAGACAAGTTAAATATTTATGAGGCTGCACTTTATTGTCAACGAAAGATAAAAATGTGCTTTAAGTGCTATTCAGAGTAAGAATTATAATGATGATTAAAAAAGCCATTGGTAATGACACTTGATATTATTATTGTTAGCTCCTAGGATTACTGAACCATCACAGAGGACTGCAAACAAGAGACCAGAAGCTGGAATGAAACATAGTCCCTATCTGTCCATGCAGATCTTGTG
>NW_010301710.1:74610-74926 GCF_000700745.2 Antrostomus carolinensis
GATCACCAAGACCGCATCCAGCCAAAAATTATATTGTGTGTATTCAGAGGATACAGCCAGACCAACAGAGGAAAAACCATTTAAATCCCTGTCATTTAAAGACAAAAAGCACAGCATGTGACCCTGAAAACAGCGCTGCACAGACTGTGAGCACAGGTGTGGTTTGCAAGTCACCCGAACTGAAGTGCAAACCTGAAAGGAGAATTCAGCTGTGCTTGTAACACCCCATACACCTTGCAAAACAGCCAGCCAAAAAAGGCCAGTTACACATACTTTTGAACAAGGAATCAGTTCATTTTCACTCTGGATCAGCAGG
>NW_010301710.1:75024-135745 GCF_000700745.2 Antrostomus carolinensis
GGTATATTTAGCACAGGCTTCTCCGTCACAAATGAAGCCTGTGCGTTTCCCAAGGTGAACAGCTTCACCCTTGGAGATGTGGAGACTTCAAGGTTTCTGCCAGGAGAGACCTCGATTCAGAAAGGTGTTTACACACACAGCTAACATTAAGTAAATGGAGAATATTCACTAATTTAAAGTTATGATAAAACACATTATATATCTGGAGTCAGAGCTTCTGAACTGAGTATTTTGCTTGAAGCAGATCCATTAAAAAAAAAAAAAAAAAGTGTGTGTGGGGAGAACACTGCTTTCTACTTCACTGGATTTTGATTTTTCTTAATCTTTATGACCATTAAAGCTCAAACAATTTGAAGGCGTATAAACCATGCATGCAGCAACAGTAAGGCTGTAAGACTGAACACATAGAAAGCAATAAATACAGCCTACCAACTACATTTGTTCTGCCTCACATAACTTAAACATTTAAAAATACATTCACTTCCTTTCTTCATGTTCAAATTCTACCGCGTCAGTATTTTATTTATGAGTGGCAGCTACAGAGGTAGGCAGCAAAAAGATATATTTTATTTATTAAATATAAATAGGCAGCAAATCTAAATTAACTGGTGGAAAAGCTTTCACTTTGGAATTTTTTTTATATTTGAGCTCTTATTAATGTTACATTGATGCCATGTATCTTCTTAGCATATGCTTCATGCATTTGAAAGTGAGACATAAGTGGAAGATGGATATTAATATTGCTGCCATTATTTCTACCTTCCTGACCAGTACTGATGACTACCACTTCCACTAGAATAGAGTAGACTATAAAACCATTTGAAAACATCCTCTCATTTACTTTTTTTTTTTCATTATTTTTTATGAGAGGCAACAAGAAATATTGTCTAAAAATTTTAGTCACGTGTCAAGTAATATTCCAGCTGGTTTTTAGCTGTGGTTTGATTTTGGGGAAGGTATCTGGCATTAATTTGTTTGACAAAAACCATTATTAAACACTTAGCACAAAAAAAAATATTAAAATATTACACCTTTTTTCTTGCTATTTTCTGTCTCAATGCAAACCAGATACCTCATCCTGCCTGTCACTCAAGCTGCACCAGGTGTCCCGTGCATAATTACTTAGTGTTTCTTAGATTGAGCCTGGAGGAACTTCTAATTCTTTGGAAGTAGAAAGGAAAATTCTCTTGTCTTCGTGATCAGATGAGGAATCAACTTTCAAGAAGAAAAAAAAAAAAATCATTTTTAAAGATTTAAAAGCTTTGACTCATTTTCCAATCAATCATCTTCATTAACAAGTGCCTCTAAAATGCTGCTGCTGTAGAAAAATATTTCAACCTGTCAAGGGCTTGCTTTCCTTCCACCCTCCTGCACCCAATTAAGGCTTCTCCTGCAGTTATTCCACAATCTGCAGAAGGCTGAGCTTTTTTCAGACATGTCCTTCCCTGTGGAGAATTGCCATTTGCTTGCAACTCTGAGGCACTAAACCACAACTCCTATTTGAGAGCTGTGAAAACCTTTTTCAAGGCAGCAGGCAAAATGCAGCCCATCAAACCAATTCTTCTGTTACTTTTTGCTGGGATCAATTTGTACAAAAATTTGTTCAAAAATCTTCCTTGAAATGAACCATATTATATTAAATTAGTTAATCCAACTGCTAACAAATAGATAAGAATACGTAATAAGCTCCAGGTAAACAGAAAAGTGAGGTAATATATTGTATTCAAGTGGAATGGAGTCCCATTAAGCACTTTCTTAAGTAAGTGCAAAGTGAATCAGAGGAGCGTTTTCAGTGTAAATTAATTTAAAACTGTCTTCTGAGACTCCTGCTTTCATTGCTTATTTAGAGGAGCCCAACTGCGTGGTTCCTGATTCCTTAGCGGATGCCATTATAGCTTTGAAAACAACAAGAGAACCAATAAAGGATTTTTGGGCAGTGAAACTCGTTGAAGTTTGTGAAACTTTGTTCCACCAGCTGTGATGTATCTTCCTCAGTTTATTCAGTCAAAATGTTGAATTAATTAAGAAGAATTTATTATTTCCACTTTAATATTCTCAATAATTCTCTTGAATGTTGCAAACCACTGAAATCCTCTCTGAAGCCTTATGAGCATTCCCTTGGGTCTAACAAATACTCCTCACACAGTCTTTCTTCTGGCTCTTCACCAAACCTTAGCCCCAGTAGTAATGTTTGGGATCACCATCTCCACAAAAAAGGAAAGAGATGCTGAGGGACAAATCATCCTTTTCCTGGTTAGCCAGAAGACCGAAAGAAAGCAAACCCAGCCCTTCCATTTATCCCAGCTTCTGTGTCTGTCCCAATCCAGCAAATTTCATGTGGTCTCCTTGCACAACCAGTGTGATTTCCTACCCTGTGCCAGGCTCTGTATGAAGCAAAGTCACTGGAGGTTCTGACATAATATTTCCCTTACTATCACTGAGATAACTACTAGTTTCTGGGTAAGGAAAGAAAGAGGGAAGGGCAAAGCTGGGGTTGAATCTGTGACTGCTTCGTACACAGGGTTTGGGTTTTTTTTAAATATATATATATATATGCAAGCAGCAAATGAGCTCTTCCTCTCCCAGCTCTCATCATTTACACTGTACAGAGCGCTGTGATTGCTGCCTTTATGCATAGTGGAGATGAGGCATAAATAGGAAAGAGCTGGGTTGGTCTTCTTTGTTAATAATCTCCCTCTCCCCCCCTCAGAGGCAAGATGTCAGCTGGATAATTTATTAGAAAATATCACCAGTAATATGGTATGTACTGTCCTTTGGGGATAGAAAATCAAATATTCACTTGTCACTGCAAAGGTTGATTTAATTGGTACATCCATCCTATTACTTTAAAACAGCTATGCAGGCTGGATTTTTTTATAGTAAGAATAGGTGGGGTTTAACTCAGATAACTGGGAGCAATCACCACGTTGGCATGCAACAGTCCATAAGCTCCAAATACCCCTTGTGTAGGCAACACCCATCTCTCAGATGGTGGGTGCAGTGCTGGGACCAAGCACATCTCTCGCAGCCCCCAGCACCTGTTTGCCAGCCCATGGGATCCCCCTGAAATCAGCAGCAGCTCTGGCCAGCTGGAAAGTGTCAAACACTGAGAAATTCCTCCTCAGCCCCACCATGGTCAGGGAAACAAGGACAACAGGCCATACCCCTGAAACCTGAGATTTCAGCTAAAGCCAAGGAAGGATTTTGAGAAAGAGCGAGACCTCCCACAAGCAGGCACAGTGCCATTTGCTCTGCCCCAGCAGGGAATTTGGGCTTGGTGGGGAGAGGGTTAGAGTTTTGGGGTTTAACAAGTTATTTATTAATTTCCCAGTGACCGTTACATCATTCAGCAATTCATACAGAAGGCAAAGATATACAGCCTAAAGCAAAGATTGTGCTTGCAGGTAACCAGACCCCCCAGAGCTGAGCTTGCCCCTCTTATTTTGCCCCGTAAATCAACAGCACCCATCCCTAGCGAGGAACAAGCAGCAGAGAGGTCACAGTCATGGGTTCAATGTTCCCACTTCCAGAGGTTTACTAATCCCCTTACCCAGGGGAAAAGGATGGAGGTAGGAAGCTGTGGTGAAAGGATTTTCCTGAGCAAGTGTCTCCCTACCAACAGGACAGAAAAACTCCTTCCCCTGTGCCTTGGGAAGGCATGAAATAAAACTGGATTTCACTTGTGTTTAAATAGATGGAGGGACCCGTAGAGCCAGCACCTTCATTTGGTCCCTGACAAACTCAGGGACTCCTTAGCTGGGACCCAGGTCAGATGTGTTGTTTCATTAGAGCCAGGCAGTATTTTTAAGAGGTCAGCCAAACCAACAACTTCCTTACAAATGTGTATTGCAGTTAATCAAAACTAACCTGCAAGTTTCTGTCAATGTCAGTAAGTTTTTTGGACTGTGGAAATATTTGCATTTTTAAAAAAAATAAAAATACAAAAATACAAGTGAAAACCAAAAACATTTTGAAAATGCTTTTTCAGATGAACGTGACCTTCATTTCATAGTTAGTGCTTTAAAAAAACCCCAACAAAATAACAAAAAAACCCCAAATATTTCATTTTGGATATACAAAACCTTACATTTGTTTAAAAACATTGTGAGGAATTTTCATTTAAGGGAGGGGGGAAAAAAAAGCAACAAATCCAAACCAATCTATTTCATAGATACCCACAATTAAATGTATTGCCAGTTTTTCAGTTTGGCCAATAACCTTGAAAAATCATAACTCGAGTTTAGGGTCTGTCTGTCTGTCTCTCGTATAAGTGACAGCTAATGAATCAGATATGTGTCCTGGCACAGAATTAGAACTATATCCTTTTGATACTACTACTTTTACAGACATTTCTTATACAAACTCACATTCTTATGCTTCTCTGGGTAGTAATTTTTCTGATGGTGTTGCTCCAAACCCATTCTGTAACACAACTCCTGAATATAACCAGTGCAGCGTGCTTAAGAACAGAACTCGACTGCATTATTTTTTTTTACAGTCACTTTCCAGGCTGTATCTGCACTGCTAATGAATAGTGACATCAAACACATAAATTAGACTGTAAGCTGAGGATAATTAAATTGAGCAAGTTGAAAAAAAACAAACTATATCTACTAAATATAAATTTGCAAACTGTTACATGTGGTCTTCAAGGTTTCAGCAGAACAATGGCTACAACAGGGGGATTATAGCAAGGTTTAGATTTCATAGGGATGATCTGATATTCTTTCTACACCGTGAGCAAGTCATGTTGCATCAGATCAAATCCTGATTTCATGCTAGTGTGAAAAAAATCCATTGTTGCCACCCTTTCCTTCTACTTCATTATGAGGATGTAATTTATCGAAGTGCCCCTGAGAGTTTACTCCACAGAATGGCTGTAGTGTTATATATTTCAAACAGCTTCTTTGTCACAGAGCACTAGTAGTTAATAGGAAGATAATGAAAAATATGGAAATTAAATTAGTTTGGTGCCAAGGCTGAAAAGAATAGTTCCTTTAACTTGCAATACAGTAAGGTTATGAGCAAAACTTGGAGGGAAAAAAAAATAGAAATGTGATTGCTACATTCTTCTAGGGAAGCTGGTAGGATGGGGAATTCTCCATTCTCCTGAGCTTGGAAAGAAATCAAGTGTTTTCCATATCACTTACTGATCATAGGGATCTACTTTGGAGAGTTTGTGAAAAAAAGGTTAAACAGTATGATGTGAAAAGGCAAGATAATCATCAGTGACACCCCAAGGAGGGAAACCAAAGTTTGATTTATTAAGAAGAAAAAGAAATGTGTGGACAATCCTAAAATCCCAGCAAGATGTATTACTGCTGTGGAATAGAACTTCTAAGTAAAGGCAAAGTCCTTTTTGGCTTTTTCAAACTATGCTTAATTATGCCAGGGAATTAAAAATTCATTATCAGTGCAAGACACAGAACAAAATTAAGAACAACTTTGTAATAGTGTTTGGGGTCTTGTTTGTGGGTGTGAGCAGCGAAGGAGAGTCCATACCCCAAGGGCTGCAATGGGGCATCAGCAATCCCTGCTGCTCAGCTCCACTGCTGTTGGGTGCAGTCCTACACTCAACACAATCCTCTTCATCAGGTCAGCCCAGAGCACTGTACCAATACATTGACCTCTATTCCAGCAAGCCAGCTAACACTTGAATTAGTCTGCTCCGCGTCAACATTGAGCCTTCTCTAGTTCATCAGTGTCAATTGCAAGTAGAAGCCAAGATAGAAGTGTAACTAACTCAGATTCTCTGTTGAAGCCCTATGATGTAGATTCATAGAATACCAGGTTGGAAGAGACCTCAAGGATTATGTGGTCCAACCTTTCTTGGCAAAACCATGGCAAAAGCACAGAATGGCTGAGGTTGGAAGGGACCTCTGGAGGTCATCTGGTGCAACCCCCTAATGAAACAGGGTCACCTAGAGCAGGTTGTCCAGGACTGTGTCCAGATGACTTTTGAGTATGTCCAAGACTGAGATTCCACTGAGTCCCTGAACAATCTGTTCCAAACATATTACAGAATCAACCAATATTCTGTGATTCTGTGAAAAGCACAGTCTAGATAATATGGCCCAGCACCCTCTCCAACTGAATCTTAAAAGTGTCCAATTTTGGGGAATCCACCACTTCCCTGGGGAGACTACTCCAATGGCTCATGGTTCTGATTGTGAAAAACTTTCCTTTGTCTCCAATCGGAATCTCCCCAGGAATAATTTGTATCCATTACCCCTCATCTTTTCCATGTGAAAAGATGTAAAAAGGGAGTCTCCATCTTATCTTACTCTCCTTGTAAAAAAAGAGTCTCCATCTTCTTTGTAGCCACCCTTTAAGCACTAGAACATGGTGATGTAGTCTCCCCTAAACCTTCTTTTCTCAATCAATGCTGAAGAAAGACAGTTCTCTCAGTCTTTCATCATATGGCAGGTTTCCCAATCCTTTGATCATCTTCATGGCCCTTCATTGGATCCTCTCCAGCCTGTACACATCTATTTTGTATAGTGGGGACCAAAACTGAACACAGTATTCCAGGTGTGGCCTGATAAACAGTGATTAAAACAAAACAACTCAAACTCACACACACCAGGGCATGGTTCTTGCTTACTCAACAGGATCACGTTGGCCATTGAGTTACTTCACTTTAGTTAAACAAAGTTTCTCTCAACCTCCACTTAAATAAAGTCCTAACAGTCTTGGAGAAAGATGTTGTACATCAGCTTGCCTGCTTTATAAGTCTGGCAGGAGCTTAACAGAATGCTACATGAAACACTAATCACCCAGGCAGACATTATGCTACTGCTATCCAAAATTGTGCTTTTCTCATTGTAGACATAAACCAACTATGTTGAACCTGTAAAAATGACGATGATCAATAACAATGTGACTTGGTGTCTGCTCCCAGCTGCTGTTAGGAGGTAGCTCCTGCCTATTACAGGCACCTGGGGCTGGAGCCCCCCCTTAGCCAACAGATCCTGTGGGTATTTGCTCTTGCTGTCACTGCTGACACCTTGCAGACCATGGGTGGAGTAGCATTGCCCAGTGATGTACTTCTCTGAATTTATATTACATGCACTCATACCTTTTATATAGTCAAACTTTATAAATATGCCAAGGTTTCTAAAGCTGGAACAGAGACCATCCAAACAACTGTCTCACAAATATTTCTTTCCACCGTTTCAGAAAATGAGAAATGCACCATATTAAGCTTGACAGCTCTTTCCTTCAGTACAATTTCTCTATCTTGTCTTCCCCATGCTCCTCCAAGAACTGACACATAAATGCAAATAATAAAGAGATCTCTAAATTATGCCAATAGAATAAAAGAAATATGAATATTGTAAACCATTGTGCTTCAGAAGGAAAGCCAGCAACTTCTAGCCAAGTTTTCAACACAGTAAACAGAGCAATTTGTTTCAGAGCTTCAAAGAGGACTCGAGCTCATCTCAGGAAGCTGGCCTTGAGGTGAGTGAGAAATCCCCTCTTCCCTTTGTGGGTGCTCAACATCTTCCACAAATGCATCTGGTACTTCCATGGTCAAAGCACAACAAAACAACAGATGGATCCACATGACTAGAGGCATGGTTTCTTCTGGTAACAAGGGTATAAGTGCAAAGCGAGAGTAAAGAGCAAAGTTTAGCAGAGCTGACTGTCTCCGAAGGGGAAGGACACACACCAGTCCCCAAACATGTCACCACCTTTAGGCATGGTCCCAGACAGGAGACAGCAATCCATGGGGATGAGAAGCTGAAAAGTGAAATCAAAGCAATTTGCATTTAGTGAGGGTGACCACCTTCATTGTGAGGGTGGTCAGACACCGGAACAGGTTGCCCAAGGAAGTTGTGGATGCCCCCTCCCTGGAAGTGTTCTAGGCCAGGCTGGATGAGGCTTTGAGCAACCTGGTCTAGTGGAAGGTGTCCCTGCTGATGGCAGGGGGGTTGGAACTAGATCATCTTTAAGGTCCCTGCCAATCCAAACCATTCTATGATTCTATGATTAGTGACTTTGCTAAAGTTGGCCAGGATTGCAGAGCTTGTTAGTCCCTCAGATAAGCCACAGAAAGAGCAGAACCTCAAGTGGTAGATGTTATTCTTCATGGATAGGGTGCAAACAGCTACTAAAAGGTTGCAGAAGTCATTATTTTGTTTCCCCAGTTTTCACCCTCATTTCTGAGAATCTTCCTCATAATAGTTTTGATATGAAGCAAGCACTGACAGGAGTTCCTCTCTACTTTTTCATTCTCTTCATGGGGAAGAGCTGCTTGTACAAACTTCATTTCATATTGGTGGAACAATCCTGATTTTTGTGGACTAGAGAGAACCAGTAAAATCTTGGCTCCATCAAAACCAATTGCAAAACACTTTTTGCCGAAATAGTCCTAAGATTTATCCAAAAGTAAAAAAAAAAAAAAGTATGTCAGGGAACTGCAGGGTAGAAACCTAGTCTCTGGGAATGTCCCATATCAGGAGAAAACTGATGCAAGGATTATATTAACGCTTCTGTCGTGATCATTATAATGGGAGAACAAGATTCTGATTTACTTAAATCAGAATTTTTAGCATATTCGTGACTGCAGTACAATATATTTCATCACTGTGGTTACAAAAATAATCTTTGGTTTTTTTTCCATGGGATATTACTCAAACCACAATAATGTGTTTTCCCAAATTAAATAGATAACTTTACAGACTGCTGGGTAATAAAATATGAATAAACATGGTAGATATACCTTATTACAAAAAATTAGCTTGTCATTTTTCAGACTCTTCTTTTGATTTGCAAGTTAATAAAAACCACAGCCAGTTGCCATAGGGAGGATAATTAATTAGCCTTCTATAAAATTAATGTTGTAGGGGGGAGGAGGCTTTCACTTGAAATATTCATAGCACATAGCAGAAACATATCCCAGCAGTGGAAATAGTGTTAAAAGTGTGCCACATACTCTGACGTCTTTAAATAACTGTAATTGAGTTGTTTTATTTTTTCCTGGAGGATAGTTCTGATGGTCATAAAAGATGGTCAAAGGAATTACTTAATTTACCAGTTCTCCTGCTAAATGTAGTTGCCTGTCTTCCTCCAGAGGGACAAAGAATCACATCCCTGGATTCAGACAAGGAGCTGTGCAAGCTGCAATCACTTTCCTCCAGCCCGTTTTCAAATAGAGCTGGTGCCAGCCCCAGGTGTCCCCGCAGCAGCAGTATAGCATATGGAAAACCATCCGAGCAATCTCCTGCTGCTCACAGGCACACCCCACATTCTGCTGTACCCACCGAGCCCCCCAGGAGATGACTACAAGCATGAATGGGGGAGCACAACACTCCCAGAGATGCATCTGGGCATGAAGTCAAACAAATATCTCCAGCACATCCCAAGGATCAACTGAAGAGAGGTCAGTGAGAGAATTCAGTCCTCAGCCTAGCATCAAGTTTCCTACCCAGGCAAATCAGGAAGCCAGAAAATATTAATAAGGGGAGATAGCAATGTCCCCAAAAGCTACGTGAATATTTTAAAATTAAATATTTATTCCAAAATTAAGGCAGTTTTAACTCTGCATGAAAGTTTCCAGAAGGTTTGCATAATCCACTAATTTGGAGGTTTAATTAATTCATATCATTTTCTCTGTGTCCTTTTGCAGAGACATCACCATGTTTTTAAATTTGCACTGATGCTGCTAGTGAGAAAGTAGATAACTGTGCAGTAGTTCTTGTGACTGAATGTACTCCCCTATCTACTAAAAAATTAAAGACATAAATAACTAACTCATTATCCCACGGGACAGTGAAAAGCTGATAAATAAATACCTAATTTGTGAAGTCTTGCTTCCACCAGATTTATGCAGAGTTAAGAGGATGAATATGAATATTCTTCTAAGTTCTTCAGATATTATCATTGCTACTTTTGCATCACTATGTACAGAGACCATCTTGGCCCCAAAGAGGTCACTATCCAAAGGCAAGAGATAACAGGAATATGCAGAAAGAGGAAAAATTACAGGGAAACTGAAATCAAGATCATCACCCATGGCATGCTGCCTTTGTACACTTAATCATTACCATTAGGCGACAGGGCAAAAAGTATGGACTTCAAGGATGATAATGGCATTGGTGGGTGTGGGCTGATGGTGAATTTCCCCCAGGAGTGAGAAATTGCCCAGGAGAAAGGAGCAGAAATGTGTGATTGCAAACATAAGGAGCAGGTGATGAAGGACAACATTATGGGCTGATTGGAGGCAGGAACTTTGTTCTCATTTGATACAGAATGTAAGATAAATGGGGAAGAGTCTGTGAAAGCTTTGGAAAGTGAAGAAAAGTGATTTGGTGAAGTAGAGAGGGAAGGATCCAAAGTACATGGGCAGTGCAGTCACAGGGATATATTCAGTTCTTATCACTGAGCCACATGGCATCTGTCAAGGTCAGAGGATAAATGATGTTGCTGAAATGAAGTCAAAGCTAGCACCTATACACAAGTTTTATTTAAACCAGTAGATAGGAAAGGTCACTTCCTCAAGTATTATACAAGACCTAGATAAAGTGTGGATGTAAGACTTGCAGACCTACCAGAGTCTAAACACTGCCTGGATGAGAGACACCTGTGATAAGCAAAAACACAATGACGATGTTTTGACAATAAAGGCGTATGGGACTGCTAGTTAAGAAAATTTCAACAACAATCTTCAGCTGATGTCTAGACATTCACAAGGAGCTGTTAGAGACCCATATGTTAATTTGCCAGGAAAGAGGTCTGCAGAAGATAGTTGAGAGAGCTGTCACGCAAAAATGATAGCATAATTATGTCCACATTTTTACTTAAGTGATTGCATTTTACCACCACAAAACTGGCCATGCCCAGACAGCATCAGAAATGCTCTTCTCCCCATCATGTTTCTAAGATGTCAGGGCTTCACTTTGACACATATTCCAGTGGGAATAGCATCACTGTGCCTCACAGTAAGAGCACCTCCAATCTCTATCAAGTGCCTTAAAGACAAAGTACTGCTACAAAGTACTACTACAAAGATCTGCTGTACTATTTGGCCTCTTTCTAGAGAGAGCATCTACTCAGGTAAGAGTGTTATTAATTAGATCTCATTAAATGGGGAGTACTACACTGGATGATAAAACTTTATTCTTGGAGTCTAATCCTTTCATACTATTTTTAAAAGTGAATAAATGAGGCTGCCATTCTAAGAAAGAAGCCACAGTTTATCGCCATATGCAAGTCTTCATTCATCACAAAATTTCCCTTTCATTCTCCCCTCCCACTAAAATTGTTATAAGTAAAAGTTGAAGGTCCAAATCCCAATTAATTCCATCAGTGATTCATTTTGCTAAACTACTCTTACCTAAGGGTAGACGTATTATAAAACACACTGAAATAATTACTTGGTCCTTACAGTGTTTTCTGAAGTTGGAAGCAAAATGTAAGTGTTGACATTTGCTATCCTGCAGAGCAGGTAGCAGCCTACCACAGTTTCCACAGAAGCCATCTTCTTAAGTGAGGACTTCTCATCTAACATGCCCAAACAGCTTCTGATTAATGGGAAGCAGAGGAGATAAATCATGTTCTGTCATGGATCCAATGGGGGACAGTGCCCAAGCTAGAAAATACATTGCCCTGGGGACAGTTACTGTGACATTCTCCATTTTTATCTTTAAGAGGACCTCTATTCATTTACTAAGAATACTTCTGGGTGATACCTCATCACTGATTGTTAATGTGGCATTTATAAAATGCCACAGTTCTTTATGAAATGTGTCAGGATGACAGCTTTCCAGACTGAAATCTCCTTTTCTTACCCTTAGGATTCATATAATCTGGACAACAAAGACACTAGGATGAGGATTTGGAAGTTTAAGTGTCTTATTTGCAAGCACAATTAGGTATTTACATTCCAGAATATAATTGAAATTTGTGCCTGCAGGCACAGTGTTGCAGAAAGGCCTTGTGAAGATAGATGACAGGATCCTAAGATTTGTACCACTATTTGGCAGGACTACCACAACCCTCTGCGTATTACTATGTACACACATTATCATTTACTTCTGCCACCTCAGAAATCCATATCCAGCTGATTCTCCCAATGCTTTTTTATCAGCTGATGCTTTTTTAGATCCACCTCAGGAAAAAAAAAAATCATCCTTAATTTAACAGTGTTCCCCCAGTTTGCAGCTTTAAGTATGTTTTGTGCAATAGCTTTCACCAGTTTCCCAGCTGCTTCCAGCAATGATGTGACTGGAGATGTTCTGCCTGCAGAGGCCAGAGCCCTATAATATGGACCTACTCTCTGGAGAAATAAAAAAGGTGAAAACACTTGAGTACATGGTCAAATTGGTCTGTCAGGAGGAAAGAGCTTCTGCAACTTAACACTCCCCTTGGCATCCTCATTTTCCATAGCACAAACTTGTTACTTATTCCTGCAAAAGTAATTGAAGGACTTTTGAGGAAGTAATGTCAGAGCATTCCCATTTCTTGTATGTCAATTTTTTTAAAAAAAAGAAAAAAAAAGACACTGTGGACAGCATCATAAAACAAGTCACTCAGATATCAGCTTCTCCTCTCACCATTATAAAGGACTCTTCAAAGACACAGTGAAGGTTCTTTAGCAGATGCTATGTGGGTGGAAAAACCCAGAAGCCCACAGTTCATCAGCTTATATCTACAATGGGGGCAAAGAGAGATCTTCAGATATCCACCTCAGCTGTTCAATCAGCAAAGGAATTACTTAAAAAGAATCCAGCGAGGACACTGTTCTGTTATATTGGATTATAGGGTGGCTGTCCTTGCTCACAACATTAGCCTTCAGTGCAGCAGTAGCAATCACACCTATTCCTGGCAGTAACACAGTAAGACAGGCCCATCTTGAACACTAGTTAAGGAAGACAAGAAGAAATGGAAACATTACATTGTGTTTTCTAGATAAATTAAGATTTCACTACTGGTTCTTTGAAAAGCCTGAACACCACTTACTCTGTCCTAGAGCATGGCTAATGGATATTGATAGCTGAACTGGTGCCCGAGTAGCAAAGCACAGTCTCCCTCAAACAGGATGGATGCTCAGCATTGCAGAGCTGAAGCATTTGATTTGTCACCAATAAGCAGGTGGTGCTGGCAGAGAGAGCAGTGCTCCTTCCTCACCTTCACCTTCCTTTGTGGAAGGGGTCGTAGGAGTCTTGTGCTGAACCATGACTTACTCCTGCAACTGAAGAAACCTGGAGTTAACTATGGTACTGACTTGCAACAAATCTCTACAGGGCCTTGCCAAGCAAGAGAAGATTTCTCTGCCAGTCTTGCTAATGTGCTCCTTGCTGAGCACAAAGCCAGACATCACCAGCCAGCTCTAGCTATACCAGTTCCTTTGCATGGCTGCAGATCTTAATCCTAGGAAATGATATTTCCACTATTCTCTCATTTCTCTGTCTCAACCAACCTTCCTTTTGCACAGGGGCTGCCAGAACAAGGCCATATGAAATGCTTATTATTATCTGTCTTGTCTTCAGGAGAATACGATGAAAGATAGGACAGAAGCTGGAGCCAGCAGTTCCTCAAGCTACCCATTTGAGAGAAGACTTGACATTTAACTATCAGAAATCTAGCCCAGGTAAGCAACAACCCAAAGCTGTCAGATTTATAACAGCAGATGTTGTAAAAGATAGGGAACAAAACCAGCTGAGGACAATAGTGATTGGCTGGAGCATACCTACAAATCTAAGTCCTAATTTAACCTGGCCAGAAAACAGCTTCAAAATATTCTTTTCATAAAGGCCCAAATATAAATACTGTTAAGTCTAAAAACTGCATTTCCCTGTATCTTGTTTCATGACTGAAAGATGCAGCTCATCGTTCCAGTTCAAGAAGACAGGAAGGATTATAAAGAGAGGTACTAAAAGAAAGAAGCAGAAAAATCTGCAGAAAGGTACCAGTTTGTCTTGCATGGGTGAAGACATTGCTGAATTCTTACAAACCTCCTCTCTTCATCTTTGGTATTTCTGATAGATCATTATTTAACATACAAAGACTTTTCGTTTCCAACAATTTTTTTTTTTTTTCCCCTCATGAAAACAAATCAAGCTGTAGATGAGAAAGTCCCTCTAAGAGTTATTCTTCCAGTGTTCAGTCAGATTTTAAGTTCTGTAATTGGCCAAATGACTAAACCATATATGTGTTTGAGCATTGCACTCAGCCAATAATTCACCCACGAGTTTCCATGAGTTTAAGCAGAAGCTAATGGAGCTTTAGGTATCCAGAAACATGCAAGTATATATAAGAAAAATATTATGGAGAAAAATGAGATCTCATGATTCCCCGTTCCCACACACAGTCCTCAGAAGAGGTCTTATAAAAAGAAGAAAATAAGTTTTTTCATGAGAAAAAGAGTTCCTTGGATGAACTGATGAAAAACCAAAATCCTCATCTCTCGGGATGTGCAAAAACCTTCGAGATTTTTGCTGAAAAATAAAACCCTGTTTCATTGTATGAAAGGCACCGACAAATTTTATTTCCTTCTTTGTTAGTATCATCAAAACCAGAAATATTCATTTCCAGTTTGGCTAATGGGTGTCAGATGCAGCCAGAATTGTGCTTTCATGTAAAATTCATAATAGAAATCCTTGAAGCCTTCTGATTATGATCTGCCTATTAATAAGTCAAACTTATCTCTCTCATACAGAAATATAAATACTTGTTGAGTAAACACAACAGCCTTTAGTAATTAAATGCAAATACTCTCTTCTCAATATGAAAATTATTTCTAACATGAAGTCATGTATGAATCAGGCTCTTCCAAGCTAGCACATTTCCACTCCAATTCAACATGGAGAGTTACCCTCACATCAACTGTGGCACAGTATATTCACACTAATTACATGTTCAGTAGCTCTACCGTTAGGCCTGTCCTTATCTTTAGTTTGAGGTTTTAGGTCTATACCTACAGGGATAAGTCAGATAGCATGGATCGGAAATAAAGCTCTGAGACTAACACACTTTGGAGTAACATCCTCCAAAAAGATTCATCAAGTCAGGCTCAAAGAACAACAGGTAGACCTTTGCAGCAGCTGAAGAGTGGAACCAAAACAGACTAAATCCAACAGCATTAATCCCCTGAAAAGTCAGGAGGCTGAGGAGTTTAAAAGGGAATTAAGATATGAATTTGAAAACAAAATCTATGTTCCAGTAATCTATCTCCCAGAGGTTTCGGCAAAAGCCCAGGAAATCAAGAAGGTGGAATTAGTTACTGTCAGGAATTACCAAGTCAAAAATATAAGTGGCTCTATTGCCATCTTGTTCTGAAGATGCAAAAAGCAGTTTAAGCATTAAGAACAACAAAAAGTCCTTTCCAGAAGCAGCAAATAAGGTACCTAAAAGCATCCAGAGAGGCATCTGTGTAAGTCTTTAACCCTTTGTTTAACTAAGTTGCTTTCTACTTCATATTCTGGCTTCTGTGTACTACACTGACATCCCAAGCTCTCCCAGCATGTTGTACTGAAAGCCTGGACATCTCATTCAGAGCTGTGGACCCGGAGTATTTTGGGGTGGAAGAAAGGACGTTGCTTTAGTCTTTGGGGACTTGGACATTCCATTTACCAGGGCTTTCACCTTCCCACACAGAAGCTGTGAATATTTGACAGACATTTATGAAGAATTTCAAGATCTGTAGATTAAAATTACAGTACAGGTGTTATGTTGTTAATTCTCATAACTAGAGCAAAGGACTCCAAATAAGAGTTCCTAGTATCTAAACACAGATGCTAATGACCTTGGGCAAACCACTAATATTTCTTGGCTTCCACAGAACCAGCTAACATTATCCAGCATTTAGAGAGACAAGTACAAAGAGGAACCAGTAAATAATAAAACAGATCAGTAAAATCTTCCTTAGCAGACAACACATAAGGAGAATGAAATGGTTTGAGACCATTAAATATCTGGGGAAAATGTGAGGTGATTAAAAAAAAAAAAAAAAAAAAAGAGAGAGATTTACAGCCTAGATATAAATCCTGCCTGATATAAGCTTTGTTTCATCATTGGAAAATTCCACAAGGAAAGCACACATGAAGGAATGGGAACATTCTAGTTTGCTGCCGAAAGCTGATGTGAAATAGTTCACACAGACATATTAACATATTCAAGTTTACATCGAGACAACATCTCTGAATGCATGATCTCATTGACTATAAAAGTTTATTGCAATAGCAAGAGGGAGAAAGAACAGTGAGGAAGGATGACTGCAGATTATCTCACAAAGATGTTCAGAAATACTAATAAGACTCACCTAACTCACCAATTACCCTTGTTTGTTCAAGTGAATTTCCTCAGTACACTAGAAATATGTATAACCAGAGGGGAATCAAATCAAGAGAAATTCAATTAGATCTAGAGCAAAGAGAGATAAATGGCCAGTAAGACACTGTCCAACTACAAGATAGTCTATAACACACAGCAAGATGTTTTGCAGTGTAAAAGAGGCAAGTGGACTGTGTCGAGATAACTGGAGATAGGATCATGAAACCATCAGCAATTGTGTGCAGCTGCAGGATTAGCTAACCATCAGCAGTTGCACATAGCTGCAGGGAGAGGCTCTTTGTTTGTTAAATTACCTGTGGTACCCATTATCTTTAGGATGAATTTGGCTAGAGGCCCAGAGAATTTAGAAGATGCCATCTCTGCTTTCATCAGCTAAACTAAGACATCCTGTCTATTTTCCAGTAGCTTGTATATAAAACAACTTGTTGCTGGTCCATGGACTAGTACTTCTCAATACTCAGATCAATCCCTGAAGCATTTCTGGAAAGGAAAGAATGAGAAATTTAAAAAGCATTGATAGTGCTAATAAAACTCCATGCCATCTCAAAATTTACTTGCTAGGTACCCATTCCTTCCTAGTAGGCTGCAGTTCTATGGGGCAGCGGAGTTAAGGTTGGCTTATGGAAACTCCTGGGAGTACCTGGATGAACACAAGACACTGAGGGGTTAGATTTTAAAAAGAGCTTTGCCCAAGTAGAAACTGGATTTTTATCTTGCAATTTCTCCCTGGAAATGTTGTTTCCAGTCATTATGAAATGACTCAAAGGCCAATGGTGAAATCTGTATTGCGAGCCCAGAGCATGAGCAAATTTTGCTTCCATTTTCTGTTGTTTGCCACAAGTGGAACTTCAAACAATTTGTGACAGAAGCAGTATTGCTATATTAATAGGCTAATATGGCTCTATTAGCATGTATGTAACCTCATTACAGCCTGAATCAATCTCAGCCTAATCAGATATTGCATATTTTACATGTCAGAGCATCATGCATTCTTCTCCTCTAGAGTCAGCAGAGCTTGCGATAGGGCAGGTTTACAAGACTATCATGGGATTATTTTCAAAGCAATAACCCTAAAAGTTTGAGGAAATACTTCACACTCAAAGCCCAGTGTGGGACACCATGAACTCCCTCCTTCAACTCCACTTTTAACCCAACCTTATAAATCAACTCTCATTCATGTTCTTGTCAAACCCAGATAACCACCAGGACTGATGCCACGCATTCTGTCTCCAGGTCACTCGGGATTTTGTCATGGAGGTTCTTTCCAGTCACTATTAATACATTTACTGTTGCTGCATTTTGATGGGTGGGTTTGGTTTGGTTTTTTGGGGGGTTTTTTTTGGTTTTTTGGTTTTTTGGGGTTTTTTTTATTCCTTACCCTCTCTCTATCTGGACCTTGTTGTCTTAAGTGCCATCTTAGTTACTGCCTGAGAAGACCATCCGAGCATTCAGTTCCCAAACTCCCCATTTGTGGGTCACTCAGCCAAGTCTTGGCTATAAAAAGCCAAAGTCCCTGTGTGGTTGGGTTATTCTCCCCTTTTCTGCTCCTCTCTCAAAGCACTTCTCAGATGAGAAGCTTATCCAGGAGATCTCTCCATGAGGTCTCTCCACCCAGCTCTTCCCTCCAGCTAGGGCATACTGCAGTCTGGTGCCAAATTGAACAAGAAGCAGCATGTCAAAAAGTACTGTTTATTTTCTAGGGAAATAACTGCAACGTGTCTTTTCACCTCCACCCTAAATGGTACAGATATTCGAAGCACACACATGATTTTGAGTGTCATTCCAATTACACTGAACTCTGTTGAAGGAGCCCACAAGTGGGTTCTGGGAATTAACGTACAGAAGAGCAGCTAGGGTCAACTTGCAATATCTGCAGGCCACTGAAAAATTGATTTTTGTACTGATCTCTTTAGGAAATAACTATCTAGCATTCACCCATCGCTACATCAGAAGACAGATGGCCCACCCAAAGAGCTGCAGAACATTTACTCCATGAACATTTATACCATAAAGCCTTGACTGTTTATTGTAGAGGTTAATGAAGCTGTGAAGAGAACATGGTCTTGCCGAGATTATTGCTTCTAGGCAACACAGAGTGCTAGCCATTCTTAATCCAAATGAATGTCATGATAGATAGAGCAATTAAAAGTGTTTCCAAACAAGCTTTGAGACACAGGGCAGCTGTAACGTGAATATTTTTTTTTTATTCCCTCTATTCTACAAACATTATCTAATTGCAATTCCTAGCAGTCTCTGAATCCAGCACTCTAAAATTCAAAGATTTGCAGTGCATTGCTCTTGAGACACATTTTTAATGCCGAGCTCCTAAAGTGAACCAGCCTAGTCACATGCAGAAGCCAAACAATCCCCATCAGAGAAATTTTGCTGCATTTTTATTTCTTTCTTGTCTCAGTAGTTAAAGGTTATTTCTGAATGCTGCCTGGGAAAAGCTCAGTTATTCAGAAAACTGCTGCTATCCAGTCTCCTTGGTAGCTCAACTTAAACCATCACAAAACCTTTTTATCCTGCAGAGAGAGTTCAAACACATGCATGGCTGTGCACATATATACACATATTGCTTGGTTAACTCTCCCATAAACATATTCTCTGCTTTGGTATAATATCATACAAGGGTGTATCATAAAATTTCTGAGAGAAAAATTTTGTTCTCATATATATGGTTTGCTTTAGTGTGTCTTAGGTACACAGAGAATGCAAAAAGGAGAGGGGACCAGATGTGATCTCTATTTTTTACAGTCTTGGGTTTATTATTAAATAAGCAGTGGAAAGCAAAAATAAATACAAGCATCTGTAGCTGGCTGATATTCCTTCCTCCCTAAATCTTCTGCAATCATTCCTATTGCTGTTACATATCCTTACCTAGAGAAGTAGAATGGGGATCTATGGGACTCAACAGAATAGAGGCCTCTACTAGATGTACAAATGAGAGCCACATCTGAAGCTACAACATTCTCACCATCCTAAAATTACAAGCTAAACTGATTAAACACATGTAAGCCAGTGGAAGACAGGAAGCTACATTCTTATCCTTGCAGTGGATTCTACCTAACTACTGCTGGACCATTAAGGATGCATCATAAGAAACACAACAAAATGCTGTCATTGTAACAAATTAAGCTTTTTCCCCTCCTAAGTCCTGGCTGACCCAAGGACTGTTCTTTCTTTTCCATCTATTTTACAAGTATGAGCTGCTCTAAATCTTACTAAAGGAGAAAAAAAATAGAGTTCAACGTTGCTATTTTCAAATAGAAGTTAAGTCCTGATGTGCTTCAACAGATATAAACAGCACAGAAGTACAAGAAGAAGAACAGACCAACTTCATAGTGAGCTTCTGATCCTGTATTACCAGATCTGAAAATCTTCAGGGAGGACTCTAGCCCAGTGGGAACAGACTTCAAGGAGAGAGAAGTCTGTGCCTTGGAACTCGCCTCAGGCTCCCTCAGTGTCTTTGAATCCAACAGGGCAAATCTTCTCCACTGATGCGGTTCCGGATGTCATGGTCTCTCGGTGGAATATGCCTCTATTCATCTCAGCTCCCCTGCTGCACTACTACTATATTTATCTTTGCTCCTGTCAGTCTTGTAGATTTCAGTTCGCTCAGAATAGGATTGCCACAAATTTCAGAGTTACCATTTTCTTAAATGGTCTCAAATGATCATATTTCCCCACAGACTGGGAGACAGGAATGAGAGTCAAGTTCAGACATTCAGGTCTACTTTTGGCCACTCTGCTTTCTGAGAATATTTTAATCTTATTTTCAAGCAGAATTCTGAGCATATCCAAAAATGAATCTGCTGACCCGATGCCACCTCTTGATAGATACCTAAAGAAGACAGACCTGAAGTAGCAACAAAAGTCCCCAGTGAAATAATTTCTGTGATCCTCCGGTCTGACTTTGAGTGAAAATGAAGGCCATAAAATTTAACTTAGAGATTCATTCGGGGTCCAAAACCTTTCAGTTGAACTTCAACAACAAAAATATTCAGTTTGGAGTGACATAGGGAATGATAGGAAAATCCAGACCATCCCTTGTGTGTACTGGCACCAAACTAGAAAAATAAATAAAGTCTCCCCTGCCCATCCCATCCATTGGAGTATATTTCCAAATGTACTATTCCACAGTACAAAAAACCTAGCAAGGAAGGTCAGCTTCAATGTGTTGGAGCCCTCAGGTTCATTTTCTTTCACAATTAAAATATTTACCTTGGAAAAGATAGTCCTACCCACTAGTTACTGCATTTTCAGATAGTTTCAAGTAGCAATGGTGTAGCAGAGAGACTAGTTTGGATATGGAGCATTTTAGCAGCCAATGTGGGGAGGTTTCCCACTCTGTAGGTGACACTGCCATTCAGATAACAATTGGATACTTGTTTCCTTCTCAAGAATGTGGAATTTAAACACCTGGTCTTCTTGATTCATGGATCAACCAATCACACAAAACCAAATCTGGGAATCTGATTGCTCTTACTCTATGCTATATTTAACCCAAACTCCCTAATCTCATATTCTATTAATAGAATACCCAAGCTCACTATTTGAGGGAGCTCCAGAGACCATAGTTTGTTGGCACTAGATGTTATCTCAATAGCTGAATTCTTTAAAATGAGAAAATTGAATAAATATATAAAGATTTGCATGGGTTTTACATAGAGATTTCTCAGGAAAAAAAAAAAAAATCATTTCTGGACAGCACACTGCTTTAGAGATAGATTTTTTCCATGAACATATCTTCCCTTCCTTCTTCCTGGCTCTTCTCCTTAGATTTTCTGGTTTTCTTTGCCCAAAGGTGTTGGCTCCTTTTCTCTGGCTTGGCCCTACATGGGTTCCAAGATTATTCCAAGTTGTTTTTGCACAGCCTCCTGAATCATGTTAGGAAAAGGTGCTTTAAAAACATGTTAAAATAACATTGTTTTTAAATAGAGTTCAGGACTGATGAAAGACACTGGGTTGACTGAAATATCTAATTTGTTTCTATTATAAATACATTTCAGGTTGGCCAGTCAAAAGCGTGTAGACAATATTTATTTACATTCCCATGCAAATTATCTGTCATTAATTTTCCCTTAATATATACACTCATCCTCCAAACCATTTGTACCCTTCAGTTCTTCCCATTCAACCAGTCATTTACTCTGCATCTTGCATGTGCACAGAGGAACACAGAGGCAACAGTCAAGTAGAAGTCTGGCAAAGCAGATGAGTTGTAGACAAGCTGACAAGGTGTTCCTGCATTCCTGTATCAGGGCTGCCAGCAGACTGGAAGCAAAAGTCCCAGGCACAGGAGGACCTCCACACACACATCTACACTTTGGCCAAACTCATTTGGTGAAGTCTTACTGGGGGAGAAGCTTAATCCACCCAGGAGGTAAAATATAGGGTGAACTTCTGCCCTGCTCAGTCATTCTCAGGGGACAGCTTCCCTCTCATTAGTCTCACACAGTTAAGCCATAGTCAAGTCTTAACAAGATAGTCCCACACATGAAGACCTAGAGCAGGAAGAAATCCATACCCAAAGAGTGCAAACACAAAAAACATAACATCCTTCCCCAAAGCAATACCACCGTATCCGTAAGGTGCTACCTAAACCATCTTTGGGTCCTCCTAAAAGCAAATTTGTTCCCTGCTGCTCTCTACCATGAGTTTGGGTTACCTCATTGCTCAGAGCTGAGATATCACATCAGTTGTGACTTCAGGACCTTGCTGTGTTTCACAGATGGAAAAGACCCAACAGTCCCTGAAGGCCAAGAACTACAAGAAGCAGGGCAGGTTTCCCCACACAGCCACAATACCCACTGCAGGGCCATGCCTGCTCTTAGCTATCAACTTGCTCCCACAGCAGAGAGGAAAGCACAGAAATGCCCTTCACACCCGTGGGTTTTTCAAGGGTGTCTGGGTTCCTGACTCACCTCCTCCCCCATCACATTATATAAACTTGAAACTTCCTCCTTGACTGTTTACCCAGCGTGTTTGACAAACTGCATTGTGTTTTTATTGTTGTGAACTGTTTTCTAATTTCTGGGAAGAGACTGCACTTTCCAGCCACTGGGATTATGTAAAGGAGACGGAGCTATACAGCCTTCGGTCATTCACTTCTCAGTGGGGGAGCTCACTGATTGAATTACAAAAGTTTGCACTGTGCTGAGCGTTCTGCATTTCTCTGTATTACAGCTTCAAATTGTTTAAAAGATTACTATCATTACAATTAAAACACAGCTTCTGCTTTCCAAAGAGGAAAATTCTGCCTCAACACAAACTACTGATTGTTTTGAAACATCGAGTTGAAAGATACAGCACTGCTAGACCCTGCATAAAACATTGAAACTCGATAGTCTCTGAATTTCACATGCCACATACTAGATAAAAAAAGAGATATATACCTTTTAAAATAGAACTGGTCCTTTTATTAATAAAATAATTTACAAAGATACTGCCCCAGTAGTTAAAATTCAAGCCACATGTCAAAATACTGGCTTCTTGATGTCTTTTCTCCCTCCTAATCCAAGCTCCACCAGGTTCCAGTACCATCAGAAGAGATACCAATCTCCCCCATTAATGGGAAGCCATTGCCATGCCTAGTTCTAAAACTGACCCTATATAATGCAATGGTAAAAAAAGGTTCTGAATCAATGTGGAGAACTTTCAGAATTATCACTTAAGACTGTGATTTAAGGAAAGAATAAAATAATATATCCAGCTCCAGTAAACTCAGCAAAAATAGTCTTGCTCCTAAAAAATTCCTTTGCATTGTTTCAACAATTTTAAAAAGTCAGTACAAATTTTAATAATTCAAATTTTAAAAAATATCCTCCAAATTGAAACTTCTTGAGTCCATTGTAACTGAATAATTTTTTGTTTGTCCACTAAATTGAAATACACCTTGAGTTTCAGAAACTCTAAATATGAACCAATCTCTAAATATGAAGCAAACCCTACAGCAAAAACCATAAGGGCTCAGGTTATTTTCTAGTGTTGATTCCTGTGTACATCTGCCGCCACCACTGTCATATCTGAGATACAGATCTGAACTATGGCTCCATCCAGCTCCTCTCACTGTCCATGCCGTGCACAATCTCACGCTGTCCACTCAAGTCACAGCAGCTAAGGACTCCTTTTGGGCTCAAAGGCAGTTATATTGCCAGAATCTCACACAATACTTAGCAAGAAAACATATTCCAGCCAATAAGTCCATCTGACAAACAGGAAAAGGGTCACGGCTCTGAGAAATGGATTCCCAGCAAATTCCCTTCACACACACAACCTTGTTCTCCCTAAACAAACAGCTGTGAGCCAGCTGAAACATAAGAACCTCTCTCCTCCAGACTACTCTCTCTATTCAGGGTTTAAGACAATTACACAGTTATTTTGTGTAAGAAAAGTCAGTCAAGGGGGAGAGACAAATGGTTTTATTTCTCACCCAGCTACATAACAGATTACTAGGAGCACTAACTCATCTGTCTTTCCACTATTTTACTTTCATTATAGGTTGGGAATGGGAAGTCATTTTTCACAAGACGGATCTTTAACTAGTTAGAAATTAAACTCCTCAAACTGGTGCATCCTGCAAAATGGAACATCCATTATCTGGGGCCCATGGCTTTGGTTGCACCTTATTTATCATCATAGCAGGTTCTTCCCCAAACCTAACCTCACTCATCAAGTTCTCAAGCTAGAGTCAAGACACAAAGACAAGCAAAAGGTGCATGATACCGAGACAGAAATGTTCAAACCCAAAACCTAATTATATAAAAAAAAAAAAGGCAATAGCATATCAAAACCTGGTAGTTGTGCTATGGAGAAACAGGACTGTATCTCAGCAACCTCATCCCTACCTTAGTGGGCAGGTCTGTCTTTCATCATTCCCAGCCTTCTCCTTAGTACATCCTCTGCCCAATTGCTGCTGCCAAGCTCCGTCTAAGGTAGTAAACAACACAGTCATCCCATGTGGCTCGTCCCAAGCAGATCAAAGCAATCACCACTTCAATAACCAGTCTCCTGCTCCAGCATAAGGTTAAATTTCAGTGTGTGGACTGTCCCCACCACTAGTGAATATCCCAGGCGCTCAGAGGACCTGAGCTGCAGCAGATCTTGCAGGTTGTGCAGTAAAAAGGGCAGAATTACTATAAGAGCTCTACTTAGCTGGTCTTCCTTGATTTTCCTCCTGAGGCTGCCTGGAAGAGGCAGGACACTATTACATTTTTACTCCTGGTGTGTGGGGAGCATATTACTTTGTCTTAAGAAGTTATCTTTATGTTTTGTTTTGGTTTGTGGGGGTTTTTTACTTCTTGTTAGAGCATGTAACTGAGCACTGCTTCATCCTCTCAGATCTCTTCTTCATCCTCTCAGATCTCTTCATCCTTAAAAGAACAAGGTGGCTGCAATGGGTGTTTTACTATGACCTCAAGTGTAACACATGCTCCATAATATCAGATCTCTGCACTCAGCTCCTGGTTGAAAAAGAAAGCTAGATTCTTAGTGGGCGCAGGGGGGGAAATAAAAACAAACCCCACACAAAAAAAACCCCACCACACAAAAACCCCCCCAAAAACCCCCCAAAAAACCAAAAACATTCTATATAAGTAATATTTCCATGCAAGGATATAGCCACTGTACTCCTAGGTAATTTGTTCTAATAGCAAAGTTCCACCACAAGTAAAAAAATCGCAATAAATAATATTTTTTAAAAAAACAACTGTTTTCAGTTGCTCATTAACATTTTGAGGCTTTTTTCCCCTTGTGACCTTTTAGTCAGTCATTTGCTGTGTTTTCAAACAGATATCTATGGATTATTGATTTGCTTGGTGTTATTGATAATCTCAAATTTCTCGTAAAATGAACTTTTAAGACTCATTCCTATAATTTTCCTTTCCATTTTTACCCCTACAAATTTCTTTAAAGAGAAAACACCCTGTCTGTGTGTTCCAGAGATAAAAATATTTCCAGTACCTCTTTGCTTACCCATGATGCAAGTACACCTATCCTCTTACCCACCACATCAAAGACTTCTCTTTTTTTCCCCAATCTCAGCTGAACACCCTGAAAAATCCAATGGTCCAAGATTGCTTCACTCCCTGTTTAGCAAGTGTTACAGTAACTATCGTTTACTAATTATGAGACCAAATTAATTGCTTTGAAACACTATCATCATAATCACCAAGAGCCCCCTAGAAGTAATTACATGGATTTTATGACCAAATGCAAGAAGAAAAAAAATAAAATAAAATAAAAGGTCAAACCTTTTGTACCAAGAGTTTTGATTATTTTTTTCATAGCCAAAAAGATTTCTAAGAGATAATTATTGTGACCTTTCTCTCTCCCAACTTTTTAATTAGTAGAATTGCACAGCTACACCTTAAAATACTGTCATCCTGAGAACATGGTGACTGACTTTGAATTTCCTGAACGTGATAGTCATATTTACTACATAAATTACAGGGCTGTGCACTTCTTCACTATGCTTGCAGTCATCTGAGCATCACACACCAGACCACTTTATAAACATGTTAAGACTTACAGTTTGCCAGCAAGCACAAGTAGATATTAGAGGTGGAAAACCTACTCTGCTGCAATTGTTTCAATTGCTCTTTTCATTCTCTATTTTACATCAGCAAAATCTGAAAATAACAAGGCAATGAAGACTCAGGAGCAGAGTGCAGGACTGTGAGAATGAAAAAAAAGATATTATAAAAACCAAGGAAAGCTATCTTAGAATAACAAGGAGCATTGTTTTCACAGCCCAAAGGCTAACTTCAGAGTTCAAATCTCAACTCAAATAAATTCACAGCTTTATACAAAGGTTCATAGTTTACACACCTGCACACACCATGACAGCTTCCCTTTCAAAAGGTACATCAAATATGAGTCAAGCATACCATTCAGTAAAACAAGAGGCACGTCTTGGCCCTGGTCTATCATGATCTTTCTTTCAAAACCTTTTCCCATGTTAGCGCTCTTCACAGTTTCAATTGTGCCCAGTAGAGAGAAGTAAACACCCAAGCACAAAGTTGAATATAAGCAAGTCTCCTCAACATTTCACTCTTTTTTTCACTGACATCTCTTGGCCATTAAAATCAGGGTGTACACACAAAGCAACATGAATAGAACCCACCCAGAGATGGAAAAGGAAGATTTTATTCAGCCTAAGGAAGTTGCTTACTCTCTTCTGCTGTATGTTCGTGTGCAGCAAAGCCTGTTCATGTTTATGGTTAAAGTGAGACAGATTTCTTAGAGCCTCTGCTGCTGTTGGGCAGTTGCTGAATGGAACTAGCTGTGTGCCACCAGCTAGCAAGGAAAAGGCATTCAGACTCCAAGATGACAGTCTGCCCAAAACCCTTCCCTTGCTGTGCCTGTGTTGTCATGATCCATACATTAAACCCACACAGATGCTGACAACAACAAAATGAAATATGGTCCTGGTTCAGGACACACTACTGAGGAAGGGCTGAACTCCCTCTGTGCCCCAGGACTTGGAAGAATCAGCCAAGTGGACCACTGCAAGCTGCTTACTTGTATCACAGACATTACTGCTGATAGACCTGAAGAAACATTCTGTTTAAAATCCTGCTGTGTCATTCAAGTCTCCCTTTTAATTCCACTTTTTAAGCACCTTCCCTTATCATGGCACGCTGTTCCCTTGCTGCTGGGTCACCATAAAACCAATCTGAGCATCGTCTAAACATCATCTAGAGAGCGCTATGATTCCAGCAAGAGTGGATGGATGTTGGGATACAAGGATGTCATGGCTGCAGCCAATCTGGGCTTACAGGACCAGTCTCTGAGTTGGGAACAGGCAACCAGATGTATTGGAGCCTCCTGATGTAACGCGTAGCAGGTTACTAAGGGTTGCTGCAAGTGTCTAGGCTGTAAAATGAATTAATGTTCTTCAGGTAACACTACCAGGTCCATTGAGAGACTAAATTCACAAACATTTTAGAATACTACCCAGGGATATCTTCATAAAGAGACAATTTTGCTGGACTTAAAAAAAAAAAAAAAAAAAAAAAGACAAAATTCTCATGATGTCACTAGTGTTCAATTGAGCTTTGAGTTAGTTCATTATCTGCCAATGCACAGGTATTGCCTTGGCTGGGGTGACTCATAAAATTCATGCACAAGACCAAGGCCTCAGTGTTTTATTAGCATTGCTTTTGTAAGGTCAAATCAATCAGAGAGATTTGTATGAGTTTCCACCAGTTAAGAAGTGCTGGGGCTGTCTGGGGCACTTGGCTCTACTCTCCTAGCTAACATAACAGAAACCCAGTATCTGATCTTCCTAAAGGAACTGAGTCATGGTTTCAAAAAACCCATCCAAGCTTTATTGCACACACCTGCACTAAACACTCAGAGGTGTGTTCTGCATATATACCTTTGCCATCTTCCCAGCATCTTACTCAATAGACACTTCCCGAAAATACCCAGTTGGCACAAGCACATGCGTTTGGAAGCCAGACCCTGATGCAGTGTGGCATCACTCCAGGTAAGACGATTTATACCGGCTGAGAGTCTGACCTATATTTATCTGCTTAACTTAGGGCACCCTATAACTCTCTGTGCTCATTTGCAAAAGCCTGATCTGCTGACTACATAACCATCCTCCAACCTGCTAGGAAAACTCATTTTTAGTTCATTCCCACTAGGTGCATAATCAAGTTTTTTGCCTCTACTGTGCACAAGGAGGGAAAGATGGTTTGTTGGGGTTTTTTGGGGTGGGTTTGTTTTTTTTTTTTAAGAGGTGTAATGTGATTTTTATTGTATGACTATTCACCTGCTTTCTGTGACCTCCTAAGCATATTTAAGAGGGAATCTGACACTGGGACCAAATATTAGGCTGAGGGAGAAGTCAGTTAACAAAAAACACATGTGCTCAAGCATTTTGCTTCGCCTTGCTAATATTGAAGAGATTTGTTTTGCTCGGTAAAGCACTTGCATTTCATCTCAGTCCTGCAGGAAAAACCTAATCCTCAAGTTATGGCAATACAGCCAGTTGATATAGGGAGGGAAGGAGGGGGCCATAGAACCACGGGAAGAAGAAAGAAAAGATTCAGCATTTTAGCTTGACCTGGCTCCAGGTTCACACGAGAAGAGGTGAAGCTGCAGCTGTCATGCTGGAGGGAAATGCAGTCGTTTATAAACCCAGGGAAATCTCCTGAGAAAGAGAAGCAACCAAAAAAAAAAAAAGAAAAGGAAGAAGAAAAAAGGAGCATTCCTTAAGATTAGAGTTAAGGGCAGGTTTTTCCCCACCCCATGAGGGCCCATGCAGCCAGCCCAAACTCTGGCACTATTCTCATTGCTCTGGCCAGATTTCCTTCCAGCCCCAGGAGGGGCAGATGCCATCAACCTTTTCCACATGTTGTCTCTAGGAGAAGACCTTCTCTAGTATGAGAAGTTCCACCATCAAAACACAGAAATTCATCCCTTTGCAATATCTTTAACTTCCAAAAGATCTCATGGGAACAGCTACTGTCCAAAGTGGCTGAACACTGAGGGGAAAAAAAACAACACAAAACAAAAAAACCCCTAAAACATCTTGTGTTTCCTTCCCTCCCCCTGTTCTGAACATCACTGTCACTAGAGGTTTGACTCATCTCTCTGCTTTTGGTGAGCATGCAAAAATTTTTGTCTGTGCAGCTGAATGGGGAATAGTCACCGTGGATATATATGATTTGATATTAGTATCTCTTCAGATATTTCAACACATCTCGGAGGTGAGGGAGAGAAGCAATACTGAATACTGAAGAGGTTATCAACCACAGCAAACAACAAATCATTCAGAAACACCTTTGATCAACCCAGAGACAGAAAATTGTACACAAAACTGGTCTGTGACCTCCAGGGCAGAAGAACTCAAATTGCATGAGGGGCTCATGGGGAGAGAAAAAAACAAAACCATCCAGCAGGATTCCCAGACTGAAATAAAAGCTACAGCTGCCAGCTAGTTTGTTCATATCAAATAACAAAAGTGGGCTTTTTGGTTGTCTCTAAACTGCATTTCATGAGGAAAAATAAAGTTAAAATAAAAATATAGTTACTTTCTTCCTGCGACTACTTGGGTTCATTGTTTCTGTGACCTGCCAGCAAGAAAGATGTGATGGGAATGCTCCTCCTTGTGCTAAGTGCCCTGGCATCAAGGGCTTCACCTGACAGGGGAGCCCAGGGTTTCACCAAAGGGCAAATTATATCCTGCTAATTGAGCCCACATAATTTTAGAATCTCCCCACAAGCCTGTCAGGTTTGTGCATGGGCAGCCAAAAAGATCTTAATGGACCCGGGAGGCTGAAGCAAATAGGAGGACCAGGCATGAGCAGAGAAAATGGTACACAGCGGGGAGGTATCAAATCCTTTTGGGATAATAATGCACCTTCTTGGGATACAAGGCAGAAGCAGAGGACTCCAGGCTGTGTTAATCACCATACAAGAGAAAAAACTCAGCAAGGCTCTCCCCTCGCACAAGGATTTTACAGGAAGAAAAAGAAAAAAAGAAAAGAAAAAAGAAAGAAAAAAGAAACCAGCCCTCCTAAACCAGTGCAATTAATACATTTGCTGCAGCTTTCCGTCACGTTCCCTCACCACCACTCAGCTCCAGTTGTCAGCATCTGTCTGAAACGAGCCCCTCCGTGAAGCCCACAGCCCTGCTTGTGCAGAGAGGCAAAGGATAAGATTTCAGGAAAGGCTGAAGCCCACTGTTAAGGGATTCGTCCCAGATAAATTGCCTGTCAGCCACAGCTGAAATAGTACAATGTTGGCTGCCCTTCTCTTGGTGAGTAATAACGGGACTTTGCTGAGTACAGAGGTACCTGACTTCCATGGAAACCAAAGTTTAGTTCACATCTGACAAGTAAAATCCAGTTCACTTACTCATGAGAGGAGGTACATAGGATGAAACAGAACAAGAGATTCAAAGGAGTAAGGCTGATTTTGCCTCTGTATACTCTCTGCTCTGCAAGGGTACAGGCTGAAATGCAACAGCATTACTTGGGTTACTTAGTGTTGGTAAAAGTCCCAACAAAATCAAATATGAACACAGAGAGGTAATTCCTGTTTCAGAACACTAGGAATCAGAGTAGACAAAACAGATAAAGATTTTTTTACCACCCCAGACATGATCAATGGAGGATCTGTGGCCCAGAGAAGCTAAATCACAGAATGGTAGGGGTTGGAAGGGACCTGTTCAAGATGAAACAAGGGTTTGGAGGTGGATATAGCATATAAATCTATATGTTATTTGAGCCTATTCAGTATTCTGACCATGCTTTCTCTCTCATATGGGAACTCATAAATAGGCTTGGGTGTATACCTCATAATACCATTTATTACATCTTCTAGTATATGAAACCAAGCTCCTTGTGGGATTTGACTTCTGTGTTTAATTGGCAGGCTTGTTTAATTGGCAGACTTGTTTGCGGAGCTAACAGGTGTGTTAGAAGTGAACAGAGAGCACATTCTCACTTCACAAAATACATGCCAAGAGACCTAACCCAGGGAGCAAATACAAAACCATCCAGTCCCTCCCAATCCCCAAGAGCCAAGCTGGTGAGCACCATGCCCTCCCAACCAACAGCCCACAATGCCCTCAGGCTGCCCACACATGCACTTGAGGAGGGGATGAGTCATTTGTACCATCTTTTCCCTACTTCTCACACCTTTTCTGCTCAGTCCTTAATCCCAGTGAATAAGTAAAAGTGCTTTCATACTGGATTCACTTTAACTGCAGAAAACTTACCAGAAGGAAGCAAGAACTTGGAGCAAAGTTGTAGCTGACATGGCACATCTGCATAGAACCATGGAATGGTTTGGGTTGGAAGGGACCTTTCAAGGTCATCTAGTTCAACCCCCCTGCAGTGAGCAGGGACATCTTTACTAAAGCAGGTTGCTTAGAGCTCCATCAAGCCTGACCTTGAATATCTCCAGGGATGGGGTCTCCACTACCACTCTGGTCAACCTGTTTCAATGATCTACCACTCTCATATTGAAGAACTTTTCCCTAGTATCCAACCTAAATCTACCCTTTTCTAGTTTAAAACCATTACCTCTCGTCCTAGAACTGGAAAAGCCAAATTATTTAAGGACTAGCAGTATATCAGCATTAACCTCTGTTTCTCTAGGGACTCCCTGTCCCTTTCTGGCTCGTTGTATAATGAGGGCAAGGAGCATCTGATGTCACTGGGCTGTGCAGATCAACTTATTAACTCAGAAGATGCAGGTTTGTGATAGGGACTGGAAGGAAAAGTATCTTCACCTTCTAATCACTTCCTCCAACTCATCATAATACAGTTACCTTGTACAAAAAATCTGAACTGAAGGTGGCTGATTCAATACTCTTCTTGAAGGAAGAAACATGCTAAACAAAATGAAAAATCCACTTGTCCTCACCTTTCTAAAGTGATTTTTCTTTTTAAAATTCATTGCTACAAAAAAAGCAGAACAGCTGAAATGGAAAAAAATTATCTCCATTGATACAAAATATTTTCCATGGAAACATTTGAGCCAAAGAAAAGGTGACATCTCCAAAATATTCACGTGACTGAAACCTTCTCCAACTAGTCACAGATGGGAGTGATGCTTACAGGAGTGTTTAAAATTAGACAGGGTAACAGAAGTGCTGCTACTGCTGTTGGGAACTGTCCTACAGCCAAGTTTATTTTTCTCTCAGTATGTTTTTCCTGATGTTCAGCCAAAGTCTGCCCCATTGTTTCATTGTTAAACATGCCTGTATCTCTTTCTACAACTCAATGCCTCCCCTCTTGGGAGTTTTTTTTCCCCTCAATAGTGTATAGTTTATTTATTTTTATGATTCTTCTCACCAATTTAATCATGGCAGTGGGTGAAAAGGGTTGGGACAGAAGGATAAATTTTATCACACATATTTTAAGCCTGATCTCTCACTCCTGCTGAGAGGTACTTGCCCATCTGAACAGTAAAGTTCCTCAGTCTGACACCAGAGCTTTTCAACAGACCCAGGAGGGAAACCAGCATCTCATGAAACCTAGGACCACAACCTACTCCACTGGACAAGATGATACACTCTAAGAGGATTTTACCCTGTGCAGGACTCAAGTCCTTCCTTTTTCCCTTGAAAATAAGCTGCAGATAACTAGATAAGCCGTCTGCTATTTCCAGGATATAGACTAATGTTGCTCCAGTTCCTCTACTGTGATAAGCTCAGCATGCACAATTGCACAAAGCAAAATTGGATTGTTAAAAGTAAAGATAAGATAAACACCAGTTTTGGAAGGTCTCCTAGTGCTACTCAGGATTCCTTCCTCCATTGTCGTGGATTGTTTGATTTTTTTAAATACACATTCTTCTCTTTGCTGAACCATCCAATTGCCATTCAGGAAGATCCAATTATGAAAAAGAATACCACAAAAACACATTATAATGCACACAGAAACCTTTTTGCAGTGGTCCCAGACTAGTCACATCTTCCCAAAATGGTATTATCTCCAACTGCATTATGGTTGTTCAAACCATACTGCTAGTCCCAGCTAGATTACAAACTTTTCAAAGCTTGAACCAACATCATCTAAGTTTGTGCAGATGCCAGGAGTTTTCTTACGTTCAGCAAACTGTCTCCCTTGGACAGAAGCCTGACCACATTCTTTATTCACCACTGCGGCCCCCAGCGTTGGGGTTTTTTTGGGGGGGATGGACACCACCATCTGTCCCCCAGTGTTCAGTCACTTCTCACAGAATCCAGTTCACCAGGCCAGTCTTTCCTGACACCGATTTTCACAAGGAGGCTCTAAGACAAGGATAACATAGCTAAGTGTGCAAAAAGAATGGGATCTAACAATTGTCAGTCTCCCAGGTTTTCAAACCCTCATTCAAGAAAAGCATTTCTCAACCTTTTATTTTATTATTTTTTTCTCCTGACTCAATTAGAAAGCTGCACTCATTTTTTCCCTGCCTTTAGCAACTCACTCTGGTTTCTCCTTCCAAGGTAAGTTGCAGCATAAGTTGGCAAGCCCCATTAACAGGAACAAAAGCATACTCTATGATCTGAGAGGGGTTTGGACATGTGATTTACTCCAAACACCGCTATAGAGAAGCTCTCTCCAGGTGTGTTATGTGAGACAGAGATGGTCCCAAGATGAGGAGGGCAGCTGGTGTTTACAGTGTTTAAAGCCATAGGATGGCACCAACCAATTGGTCAAATAACCCCCGAGTCACCAGGCACCAAGGAGAGGTTTATCACAGAGGTAGAAGTCTCCTTTCTGAGTTTCGGGAACAGCTGCATGAATAGAGTTCCTCAAATGCCTCCATCAGCACACAGAAGCAGTTATTTGCTTTCTGGCTTTTTAAGAGGAATGCAGTTGGTTTTGGCTCCTCTGTCCTGTCTGCTGGGCAAAGAATTTGATGATGAACAAAACCCAGCCAGCCTGGACCAGCAGCACCTCAGGCACCAGGTGGGCCAGCCCCAGAGCCACCTTCATTCCTGCCAGCCTGTCCCAAAGTCAGCTTCCAAGGTCCATACACACAGGAAAACTTGGGAAAAGTACCTCAGTGTAGCCAGACTGTTCTGAATGCCTTTACATTCTCCATGAAGCCCTGAGGGCATTGGTAGCCCAAGGATTTCTTCAGAAAATGGGACCCTTTTATGGGAAAGTCTAGACTTCCTAATGACCTTGGAAAAGCAGCCAAGTCCTCCTCCACCCAGCCAACACCGCCTCCAGGCTGCTGTCTCTGTCCCACTGCCTGGGGAGCCCTTCTCCTCCCACCAGCTTCCATGTTCTGCAGACGCCTTTGGTCTTCACTGCAGGAAAACCACTTGCTTCATAGACCCTTCCTCCCCTGATATTCCTTACCTACGTGGCTAGGGTAACCTTTCCACACCTTCATCACCAAACTTTCACCCTTGGAGGTACCATACTTCACTCTGCTGACCAAATACCTTTATTTTCTCTAAAAAAAAAAAATAATTCAAGTAACAACAAATTAAAAAATAAATTCAAGTAATTACCTGACTCATTTCTACAACCACCTCTTAACATTTCCCCTCTGCCGGCATTAGCTACACAGTCAGCCCAGCTTCCACTACTGCTTTCCTCTTCAGACAGGGCTCAGCCAGAAGCTCCCACCACTCCTTCCATATACCCAGGTAGGTTTTATTCCTGTTTCAGCTCCTTAGCGGCATACTAGATCCATTTCCCAGTGCCAGCAGGAAAAGCAAAAGCAACTAGAATGCAAATAACCCCTTTCCAATCTTCCCATCACCATCCTTGACATTTCCTTCCCTATCCATGAGCTTCTAGCCCAAGCAACACAGAAGTGTTGTGGATGGTCCCTTTGCACAGGTACAACATGACAGCACCTGCATGTACACCCCGCTGCACTAAGTGGTCATGACACCCTCCACATCTCCTGGCTGCAAGGCTGCTGTCCACCACACACTGATCCTTTCTCTCCATCTTTACACCTGCTGAATGGCTGAGTTCAGAGCTGGAATCCAATGTTTGACTTTGGCATTATTGAATCAGAGAGGCACAACTTTGTTTCCTCAGGCACTGACACACAGCTCTCTTGCATTATGTTCCCTGCTGAAGGCCACCTGAAGCCCAAAATGTTGTCTGAGTACACAGTGCTCCCATTTCATGACGGGCTAACAAAAACAATTTTAAAAAAATACTCTGAGTATTTCTCACACAGAGATAAACTTGGCCACCTCGCTAAGAAAATTAAAGCAAATAGAGCCAGTCTGTCAACTGGAACACTCTGCCTGCTGCCTGCTCTGGCTGTTACTTTACATGGATCTTAAATTAAATGTCAAATAGTGTTTGGCACAAGAGCTTCATAGCTGCCCTTAGAGAAAATCTGACACCTTCACTAACTGTTTCCTACTACTCTCTGCTGCTTGGCTAAAGGTAGGGGAAGTACAGACTGTCTCATAGCTCCCCATTTTTTTTTTCCTTTATTTTTTTTTCCACAAAGAATGCATGAAAACAAATTTATTGTGTTTAATCAAAGGGACTTGAAAGGGTTAGAGTGCTTAAGTAGCATCAGGCACAGTTTGGGGCAACTTGTTGGGTTTGGCTTCCTGACACTTCCACCCACCTTAAGCTGACATGATAGATGTCCAGCTGTGTTCTCTCATTTCTGCCCACTCCAGTTTCAGTCCTTTTGACTCTGAGCTTTAGCAACTTTGAGCAAAAGAGAAGTGTAATAGCACTGCTGCACAAGGTCACCCTGCCACTTTGCAATGCCAATATACCTGTGCCAAGCTGGTGACACCCCTCTGCTACAACTTCACCATCATCTGGATGTTCCTTTCCACTGCACCCTCAGAAGATAAACCATTATAAACCACACAAAACATACTGAAGACCTCCCTGTAAACTGGCATTCCCTCCTAATGTTAGATTAGGAACAGGGCTGTCACTCACATTCCCATGAACTTGGCTTCGAAGCAGCAATCAAGTTATTACAGCTAAACAGCAATGACAAGTGAGCCACAGAAACTCTCCATAAGAACACACAGAGCCAAAGGGGAATGGAAATGGGATTGCACTCAGCTGAGACCACCCAGGCTGCCTGCACCATGCCAGCCTGCATGCAAGGGTGAGCCTGTCCCTTTCTGTCCTCAGCTCTTGATATTCTCCAGACTGAGACACCAATCCAAGCAAAGGAATCCATCTGCAAAGATGCAATATTCCCTCTCTCCCATCAGGAATCATAGAGAAACAGAAAGCATTTAGCAGGACTAAATATAAGCACCCACTCTCCTCGTGAAGGATGAGACTAGAATTGGATACCCCAGCACCAGGCACTGCAGGACCATGGCTGACCTGCACCCCAGGTGGGCAGCCCTTCTGCCAGTGGAAAGGACAAGAGATGTGCTGAGAGGTGGCTGTTTCCTTGCTGCACACGGAGTGTTTGCAGCTTCATCAGTCACTGTTTCACATGCCCTCGGTACCAGCAGGGCCAGAGAGAACCCTATGAGAGCTTCATTTTCCTTCTACCCCTTATCCCTGCACCCCTAGAACACTACAGTCCTCTCTTGGCTATACTTCTTCTGAAGCATTTGCACCACCTCAAAGAGGAAAGTGTAAGAAGTTGAAAGTGTAAGAAGACCCCAGTGGGTATGGTTCATGGAAACGCAGCACCTGCTGTGAAAAGGCAAAAGAAAAAACAAGTTATCATCATGTATCTGGACACCAAAACACACCACTGAGCTGATCTTGCTGCCTCATGTTTCTGTTTTACATCAGAAATGCACTTTTCTTCCAGGTCTAGAAGTTACCAACCAGAGACTCACAATGTGGAAATAGACAACTACCAATGGCCACAGCAATATATAAGTAAAAATATTTATATATAATTGTTTTAAACCCAGCTGAGGATCGAATACACTGTTCTTCATTCATATCTTGAACCCATCTTTGGTTCACACATGCATTATCTCCACCCCACTGCTTTACTCCCTGCAAAAGGTTCCTGGCAACATCAGTGAGGGCTTCAGCTGCACCACTGTGCTCTGGGAAGTTCACATTGAGCTTTGGGTGCTGCTGTAAGGGCTGTGAGAAGATGGGCCTTTCCCATGGACTTGTTCCTATTCCATGTCTGCACCCAGCTGGAGCCCAGAGCTGCAGAGAGGAAAAACAGGAACCAATATATTTATTGTTTTAACCCTTCACCTCCTGGAAAAATATTAGAAGAGTAATTGCCTATGGTTTGAGGTGAAATTTGTGCAAAGTCTAAAGGAATGTGAAGGGGGGAAGTGAGTGGAAAATATAAGAGAACAAAGAATTAATATTTTCTAGAATATTCTAATAAAATTGTACTACTTTGAGTCCTGTATTGATCACACTTACTGACAGAACTCATACACAGTGATGTCTGTCCTGAATTTGTTCCTGTCCATGTGGAATAAGGAAAAATTGTTAGAGATGGGGAGGATAAGGGGCTCCTCCTGGTAGTCACCTGACTGGTACTCACCTACCTGTGGCCTTTAACCAGCATTTTCCTGCCAAGGACAGGCTCAAGACCTGTACTTTCTGCCCAGCAGTCTTTTGCTCTAGTGGAGATAGCCCAAGCATCTTCAGGTGCCACAGTGCTGGATGGCTGGAAAGACAGTAGAAAATATTTTCTTCCCTTTTATTTTTTTCCCCTCATCCCTTAGCAGCATGTCACTCTCTGATGTGTTCTGCTAATGGGTCGAACAAAGCAGGAAAGACTCTCAGTGCTTCCTCTGCAAAAGGGAAGCCTAGAGGGATAAAAGAGATGCTCGATCTCTTTCTCATACTTACCTCTCCCATCGTATTTTCCAACACATAACTACTTGTTCTGAATGAACTCCTGAACTGCTGAAACACTCACTAATTAATTTCCTACATGCCCCTGAGGCTTCCAAGAGAGCTTAAAAGGAAAAGGTCTTCAGAAATGATCAAATATAGTGAAGGAGAACTTTCATCAGATGCAGTACACTTATCTGCAAACTGCTGTGCAATTAAAGTGCTGCCTGAGTGCAGCAGGAACCAAAGGAAGTGTACCATGAGCTGTACCCATTATATTCAGTCTCGGTTTGGATCCAGACTGTAGGACTGCACAGCTGATGTGCCTCATGGCCTTGCTTGCTGACCAAGCTGCTGGAGCTCCAGCAAGATCAATGTAGTGGCCACCCAAATGATTCCTTTGGGAGAGAGCAGGCTCATCAAGATCAGGGTTAGAGGGACAGAGCTGTGGGTGTGCAACATAGGGGTGGTCTACATAACCTTCCCTTCCCCACCTTCCTAATTGCAGTCTCCTCTTAGTGGAAAAGATCATATTGACTCTAGGTATTTTGCTCAACCAATGGCAGATATTGACACACTTGGTTTTTCTTCCATAAAATCAATTACCACCCGAAATGCAACGCAGGAGCAGGAAAGAGCACTCCAGTGACATCCCCCACAAGACCCACCACTCCAGCTACAGGGATGCTCTGAACATCGCAGCAAATTTCAAATCCCATTTCCACAACAGCAGTGAGTGGTATTGCAGAGACAGAGGGTCACCACTGGAATGTAAATGTGGGTAGAGGAAAGTTTGAAAAGGAAAAAAAAAGTCTGTTCCACCACCAACGCTGTATCTGATAGAAAAGAAAAACAGGAAGAAGGATGCCAGCTGTTTGGATAGCTGTTCTCAGTTTAATGTCTCTTCCAAGGTAAATATACTCTCCTAAAGGAACAAGATTATAATAGTGTCTGTGAAAACTTGCCTCTCAAAGCACCAGAAAATCCAAAGTACTGCATCCTGCAACCAGGAAAGAAAGGCAAAGATAGAAAATGCTGCTTGAGGGCTGCAATATATTAAGATTTGACAGGAGAAGAGACATCCCACACAGCCAAGGAAGAGTAATTGCAAGAAGAGCCAACAACAGTCACTGAGGTGATGTCTCAGTCTAAGACACAGGACTGGAGAAAAGGTTGGAGAGTGAGCGAGCTCATATTTTGCAAGAGAGCACTCACCCCTGATCATGTTTCAGTGTGCTCCACAGGACAGTTGGCAACCCACAGCTGGACCAGACTGGCAAAGGTCCACCAGCATTTATACAGCTTTGCCCATTGGCACCAGCCAGCCAAGAGCCTGGCCACAGGGACTGAAGGCATTTATTGATGTGCAAGGTCAGACCTTTACCACTGCAACAACAGACAGGCTCAGAGTCCAAGTTCCCTCCTAGCACCTATGGGCAGCAAAGGATTTAACTGGAAAATGCTAATCCCTTTTAATAAGATGACAGTTTTTGGTCTGTACTTTACTAGTTTTAATGAGCCCGCCTGCAAGGGTTGATTGATTTACTTGCCTGGTGCTCTTAGACTCAAATTTATTATAATTAAGTTGTAAGTTAAAGAAGCTTGCTTTGCTCACCATCTCTGGGACCTCAGTTCATTCTTATTAGACTCTCACATGCAGCTCCCTCATCATCTCACATCGAGAAATTAATGAGAGATTGGCAACGTTGCTTCCCTCCTCTCCACCCCCCCCACCCCACACGCCGTCCCTGCACTGGTTACTTTGGCAGGAGAAGGGCATGAGCAAATGGAAAGGCAGGACAGAGTACGAGTTTCTGTGCGAAAGCGAAGCGCCTGACTCACAAAACCACTTGGACCGGAGCGAGCACAGCGAGGGCAGCCTTCCAGACCCACGCACTGCCCGCTTTCATGGCACTCGAGGGCAAAGAGCTGAGTGGATGGTGACGATGCACAGAGTCCAGGCAGATCACTGTGTGCTGGAGGAGCGAGGGCTGGAGAGTTGTGCTTTTATTTACTTAATCAGTAAAACAGCTGTTTCCCCTACTCTTGTCTTTAGAATAATGGGGCATTATGCTCTTAGTGCAATAAAGGGACCGCACTCACACAATTAGATCACAACACCGTGCAGCCAGGGATGAAGAATCAGCTCAAGAAGAGCCAACAATTGCTGAGGTGATGTCTGCAAGGCACAGACTTGGAGAAGACATTGGACAGAGATTGCCTGTGTTTTGTGAGCTTCACCAGAGGCCAAGGGATGGCAAATTCAAGCCTGGTTCATGCTTCACTGCACTCCAGGGATGCAGCCCCAGAGCCTCTATCTATTGGGGAGCACTTGATGTGTCTCAACCCCAACCCCACTTTGAGCCACGGCTGCATTACCCACAGAGCTGCAGAACCCCTTATTTCTCCACTGGTACCGTGTTTCTTCCAAGGAGCTGACATATACATAAGCTTATCAGTGCTGTGCTCAGCCTGGAGACAGCTTGCTATTGAGGGTATGTGATATCCAGATTATTAAATCCCTTCGGCATACACTGTATTTTTGATGGGCTGCTTGTGGTGACCCTACCCTAGTACAGTCTTAATCTGAGACTAGATTTCTTAAGCACAGCAAGCAATATTTTATTGTTATAATAATAATGACCTTACCTGCACAGATTTAAAACATGTGTTAAACAGCTTTTAACACAACTATCCAGTAATGTTTTCTTTTTCTCTTCCCTGATCCCTTGGAGATGGGTTGGAGTACCTGGTCCAAACTATCTTCCTTTCACTTCTACCAACCTGGGACTTGCTCAGCAGTAGTCAATAATGAAAGCTTTCCATCTGCAAGCAGTCCAGCCATCTTTCTGTTTTTAGCTCCATCAGAAAAATAGCCCCTACACACACACTTCCTTTCAAGCACTTGATTAACTCTTCAGTAGGTCCTTATTACCACCAAAACCAACCAACCAAAAAAAAAATAATCCCACAAATCATAGCTTTGTGGGTACAGCCTTTTTTCAGAGACATTTGCCCATCTTCTAAGCTGGTCAGACACACACCAGCCCCAAAAGAGAAACCCTGTAACGGGATTATGCATTGCCCTCTGCAAGCTAATAAATTCTAATTGAGTTAACTTGATCACATGGTGTTTGGTCAGGTCAGTTTGGAGCATGGGTCAAGCAAACACTTGCCAGGAGAAACTGGCTGGGTAAACCCTCTGAAGGTGGATTAAGCCAAGCCATGAAAGGGCTTGAACAGTTCATCCTATAAGAGTCTGTTGGGGAAGGAGGACAGAATAGAACATGAAGTGTCTGCAACCTCACCACACAGTGGCCAAACTACTCTATACAGTACCTGAAAGAATCAGATCTGGGGAATTGCCTGCAGAGGCAAGAAGCTTGAGAAAAAGAGCCCAGGCTGAAGTCCCTCAGCACATTTTTGGTTTGGACATCCTCCTCTGAAGGAATCAGTCAAGATCTTAATCCCCTCTCTTCTACAACCTAGCCATAGGGTTACATAACTGTTTTTCTGACCCTAACCAAGGTAATATTTTAATGAGACACCCTCTGCCATGATTAAGTCTGCAGACATGTTTATGCACCCTTCATGAAGAGACAGAAATGATGGGAATGAGTCATGACAGGTGATGGAATGATTCAGCCATCCATCCACTCGCTTTCCATGAACTGTATCACTTCTGACTGCAATAAATTGCCCATAGAAAAATAATGGCCTGTTTAATTCCAGGGCAGCTCTCAAAGTCAGGGACCCATATTTCTCAGATGGTATTTTCAATAAGCAGGTTAAAAAACATTTGAAAATTGGAAAAAGAAATGTTATCTTGCATTTTTAAGCCTAATGCAAGGACTAGTACTGCTATTTAATAAATTAGATTTTAGCTTTATGGACTCCCAAGTCTGTCCAACTCAGAGCAGGCAGAGAAACAGAGACCCACAGGAACACATTGCCAATGAACATGGACAGGCAAAGCACATAATCAGATTTAACTATCACACGTGTTAATGGCTGGAAAAGCTATAATTAGGAGTTCATTTCTGTGCTTTATGAGATATATTTACATGTTAATGACTATGAAAAGTACAGGAATCAATCTGGAAATGAAAACGTTTCTGCAGAGAGGTAGTGAGGTACAACCAGGCTGACAATGTGCAAAGGACAAAGTCATCAGCAAGAAGGAGGAAATGTTTTAAGGTCAGTTGTGTGATGAATATTCTGGATTTCAGTAACTTTTATGGGTGTCTCTTCTGCCTCAAGATGAGATTTTGTGACCATGCTATAAAAAAGTAGTCACAAGTAATTAAGTTTATCCTGACTGGTGATAGTAGGACTGTGAATGACTGAGTCTAAGGAAGGTACTGGCCCAACCCTTTTTTGGGGTCAAAGAAGACTCGCACATTTGCAAGGGAGTAGGAAAACCTCCCTGGTGTTTAAGAACAGGAGAAGAAAACCCGAAAAGCAATCCCCTGAAAACTATGAGAGGTAGTTGTTAAAAATCCTCTAACATGATACTTGAGGTATATTTTTCAAGACTTTGTAGTAATGTCCTAATCAAGTTGTAACCTTGCTATGGTAGCCTGTTTACTAACTCAGGTCAGCTCCTCATTTTCCTGCCAGGAAAATCCATCATATAGTGCTGCTGTAATTCTTTTAAGAGCACGTCCTACCCAAGAAATAACAGTAGAAAAGATGTGGTGAACCTCAATGTGTCCTTCAAGTGGCTTCATTATGCCTCACTTATCAAATGCAAAGTTTCCCTGAGGATATGTCTGACCAAAACCTCTCAAAGCCCCTTAAAATCTTTCAGCTTATTTCAAGGTAGGGTTTAGCCCTTGCAGTTATTTATTTGGTGAAAACTTCCCATTTCAGTCATGGCTTTCACTTGAAGTTGTCACATCCATCTAACTGCTGTCCTTACCACCCACCACTGTCATCATTAGGTTTAGGTCCAATTCAGCAGCAGAGATTTTTTCTGTTGACTCCATCATTGGAAGCAAAGGCAAACCTTAACTTTAGAAAGGTTTTATTTTCATTCTGCAACACAGGTCTGGCTGTAAACCTGAACCTTATAATATATTTTCAAAGCATACTTGAAATCCCTTTAATCTTACCCTGTTCAGAAATAAAGTCCATGCTGTCTTTCCTTGACTATCTAAAAAGCATATTCACCAAGAGAGTTCGCATTAGTCTCCCACAACACATGTAACTGAATTATGCTTTCAGAAAGTTGCTATATTGATCTCTCCAGTGATAAAAGAAGGCATGTTTAAAGACATTTTTTACTGCTGACATGACTGCACAATAAGCAGGATAGGATAAAAAAACATGTTCTTCCTTGCTGGCAGACAAAAGGAATCCTTTGACTACTCCCACAATGGAGAAAAGCAGATACTAATGTAAAACCAATGCATTAATCATGTTTGATTAAGTAAACAGCGACTTTGCTACTGTGGTGGCCACACGTCGTTTGCAATATAGACTCTCTGGTCTGGTTAAATGAAAATCAAATTGGGCTAAACAAGCAAATCTGTTGTCTGCTTTCAGGCAGGTCCAGTGGGAGGAAATTCTGTTAAAGATAGTTCTTTATCTTTCTAACTTAGCTGAAGTTAGTTTATATATTTGTATTTACAAGTAGATATGTATGTATATTAATGATTGACCAAATTGATGAAAATGTAGAGTTGAACTGACCAACAAAATAAGCATGGTGAGAGAAGGGAAGGATCAGATCCCATCCTAGAAAGATCTATGACAGAATGGAATCTCCCTTGTGCAAAACAGAGATTGTGCCAACTTTGTGGTCAGCTGCCTAAACCATACTGTGTCCTTAATCAATGCATTTATTTTAAAATCCCCTGACACCTTGAACTGCCCAACTACAGCCCCAATTTTGACAGATTAGAGCAACCTGTCTAAATCAAGTCCAACTCACATGCAAAACCAAGAGGTTTTTCTGCCCACAGACACATTCATCCTTTCCTCCTCCAGCCTTTCCTCTGTGACCTCCATACCCATGGCACCAGGATACCCAGCAGAGAAGCATCTTCCAGTTCACACTCAATGCCATGGCTCAGAGACACAGGACATCTCACCTGTCTGTCTAGCTTCCCACACCCATGTCTGGGCTTCGAGTCAGGGCTGCCCCACTTGCTCTCCTCTGTGTCTTCCAGCCCTGGAGCAATGCCAAGGACTCTATCCCACTGAGGACAGTGGACATTTCCTCTCAGCTTGGAGGAGTCTCCCAATGCTCAGTGGTGGAGGTAGGAAGAGAAGCCAAACTGGAGAGATGCTGACCAACACAGGACCTTCTCTTCTTCCAAAATCAGCTGCCAGTCTTCCAAAGAGTCACTCATGTCTAGCTTTTCTTTCACCATTACTCCATTATTTTCTCCCTATTCTCCTCCACATCCCTACTATCACTTAAAAGTTTATAAACTTTTCATTCAAAGCCTAAAGAATTCCAGATAAAGATGTTTCCTTCCCTATAAAAAATTGTGACTTGTGAAAGAGGGACTTTTATTATAGCAGGAAACTAAGCTATTAATATTCTAATGACAAACACACTTTTCCTTGAAAGCATTTACCTTTTTCCTCTATTTTGACATTTCAGCATCATCTTCAGCACAAAAGGTAAAATGCTACTATTTTAATTAGCAATTAATTCGTGGCTACTGGTGTAGGTATTTATAGATATAGCAGAGAATGAGGAATTGAGAACACACACTTTAATAGATGAACAGATGAAAAGCCTTCGTCCAGAACCTGGAGGACTTTGTGCTCACACATGCAGGTCTTGATTATTTCTGCTGTAATGAAGGGAAGCCACATTGTCCAACCAGCATAGTGGTTTAGTTGATTAAATGGTTTTGGGTTTCAAGACACATTGATGGAAACAACAATCAGCATATAAATAAATAAACCTCTTGGAGGAAAAAAAGCTATCCCAGTTTTGGCATCATTGAGAAATAATTTCAGCCTCTCTGATTTTCCACCCTAAATTACAGATTTCTGGCAAATTTCCCCCTCTTCACATCTATTCAGTGAACAATGTTTTAAGGTAAATTGCAAGACTTCTATCAAGCTTTTATTCAGCTCCCCCCCACCTTCCTGCCTGCTCTCCCCCTCTTACTCCTGCCCTGCCAGCATCACCCTGGGAAAGGAGCTCTGATATCAGGCTGAGAGAAAGTCAATAGCTGACAGCAAGGAAATAATCTGAGCCATTGATCGTCACTTCAGGCTTCAGATTCAATACAAACCAAAGGGGAGACACACACTTATAAACACACACACACACAAAGGGAGTGAATATATTAACTCCTGGTGTGCTACAAAGACTAGGAATTGCTAATGTGATTAATGAGCACAAAAAAACACTGAAAAAAAGACACTTACAGAGAATTAAGAACTTGCATATTAATTCATTAAAATATATTTTGAAAGGCAGAGTCAGAGAATGAAATATTCACCTAAAAGGATCAGATTTTCTATTTAAATATCTAAATTCTCATGGCAATGTAGAGGACATAAGAATGAAGTGTTTAAATACTCTCAGAGCTGACCTAATTATTTCATGTCTGCTTAAGGGCAAAAGTGACAAAAAGTCAGTTTTGATTGATACTCATCTCCTGAGCTGGTCTCTTACCAAGTTCCTTACCAAAAATACTCACAAGAGAAGAGTTCAGCCCTGTGAAAAGATGTTGATTACACATTCAAGCTTGCCAAGGATGCCCTGATCCTTGGCAATAGATTTTTCCTGGAAAAGAGCTACATCACTCAAGACAATGTGACTCATTTTTAAATCTATTTTTCATTCTATCATCAAACTCATCTTTTACAACTCCATTTTGCAAGTTTGTATCTAACCCACTAGTGAGCCTTTTATTTTACATAAATCTCATTTTTCTATCAGATATTCGTATAGAATTTCAGTGTGCCAAACTAAACTACTACATTGAGACTATTGACTATATGAAGTATTCTTCATAATTAATTCACAGAGCATTCTGAAAAACCAAGAGTCTCAAGGATATATTATGGTCAGGCAATACCCACCAACAGTGAAGCTGAGAAGTTGTGTTGTTTTGGTTGGGGTTTTTTGTTTGTTTTTTGGTTTTTTACAAGATTAAGCCAATATGATACGATAACCCTCCAATTAGAGACACTCATATTTTCTGAGCAATAATAAAATATGTAATTACTGGACTGATATGAAGCATATTGAAATCACATCTGTCATCCTAACACACTGTCCAATTATAAGACACTAATTTTCAAAAAAACCTGATGTGTAAAGGACAACAAGTTCTGCCATTCTTTAAAAGTGTTTTTTTCATATGAAATGTCAGTCCAAACATTTTTTACAGCCTACAGAAGACGGGATAGCTTTAATATCAGCTATAATTTATTATTACTTGTCTTTAATGCAACAAAATAGTCGTGTTTTAATTGGCACACAGAACTGGTAATGATTCTTATCAACAATTAACTCTAATACCTTATTTTATAAAATACATCACAAAGATACTCCTGAAGTTGAATCTTCTATTAATTTGGACCATGACTACAAAGCGTACACTCAATTAACCAGTGAGGGACATATCTGGAAAAGCCCAGGAATTTAGCTAAACAGTTCTGATATACTTTAAGTCTTTGGAGGAAAAAAAAATAATAGTTGGGGAGGGAAGAAAACAATATTCTCTCCTGTGAGACTCCCTAATACTTCTTGCTTCAGACCATGGTAAAAATGAAGAATAAGCATGTCTTGGTTCCACAACAGTATTGACATAAGTAATAACCACATTCTGACTGCAGTTGAGAGAGAATTGTATTTTGGGTAAATATTTTTTGAAAGGGAGGCTGTTGGCAGTGAGTAAGGAATCATACAGGCGAAACAGCAAGAGACATGAAATCCCTCAGAGCTCTTCTGAAGCACCAAGAGTTGCAGACCTGAAAACCAAAAGCCATCAAGGGAGGCTCCCACACGTCCTCAACACCAAGATGGAGCCCTATCAGGTTCCATCCCATCAAGGAAAACTTCGGTGCTCAGGATCAAGTCCTGCATCAAGCTTTATAGTCAGCCATAGATGTGCTGCTCTTTTCCCTCCTCAACCCCAGATTCCCCCCCGTCCAGGACAGTCTCCAGTGCTTGCACATTGCCAGATAAATCTGGATACAGGCCTAGCCCTTTCTCTTGGAACAGAGATTCAATTAAATCCCACTTTCCAAAATGATCTGTGCACACATCTGTGTGTAACTGCCTCACCTGTGCTACAAATAACACCTGAAATTGAAAAAGATCATGAGTGATATTCTTGGCAGCGTTAATCACACTGCTTTATTGACATCAACTTGTATTATACTGATCTACACCATCTGGTCCCAAATCTAATTTGCTTTTCACTGTCTACTTGCCAGGGGTTTACTTTCAATATTTTTCTGAGCTGGTGGAATGAGAAAAGGCTGGTCTGCTTCATTTTTAATTTGTAGTCCGGCCGCCTCCTGTCAGCTTCACTTCTGCAAGTCCTGTCTAGCATAAAGTTGCCACATTTCTGATGCAAGCAAGACTCATTTCTCCCAGTTAATTAATAAAAAAAAGCAGCATTAAAAAGAACTAACTCTACATCTTCACATACTAGACCTTCATATTATGTTTAAGAGAAAAGGATAACATCCCAAAGGTCTAGCATGAGACAATTTCCATCGCCGCAGTCTTGGCAGCTATAGGTTGTGCTTAACTTTGACCAAGTGTGCTGGCTTCTGTGTGCGAGACAGATGTTATCTGATGTCACCCTTGACACCACTAACATTATCTGTGGGTTGAACTTTATGGAACAGGCTGATATCCAGGCATCAGGGATCAATTTCTGAATCACTGCCCTATGAATCCACCTCTGAAATGGTCTCTAGCAACAAAAGTCTATGCACAGTTCCCTCTTTGTTCATTTTCCAGTGTTATTCAAATCTGTGAGTCCAGTATTAGTTACTGGACTCCCAAATTAGTACCTGCCAGTTCATCAGCCCAGAAGAAATTATCTGGTTTTTGTTGAAAGTAACACTTAGTTTAGAAAAAGGTTCATGTGAAATATTAATATTCCTTACAGGCAAAGTGCTATGATTAGGTCCTTCTCATGCATATCTGAAGAGATTACAGGATAACTAAAATGTATTAAAAATTCAGTTTCTTTCAGCATCTCTTCACCAAAAAACCCACAAGCCTTCTATTTATAGATTTTATAATTGCTAAATCTAAAAGTAAGTAGACCTGTTTTTCAAGGCTAACTCCACCTCCTTCTTATGAACTCCCATCTTCTTTTGGCTACAGTTATGTGAGATGACAAGTTTATGATCCTCAGTGTATTTCATCTCTCCTTCTGTAGGATATTATTAGCCCCTTTGTTAGCTGATTCTTTCCTATCAAAATGAGCTCCTAAGAGTTTAAGCAAGCTGGATCATCTTTATGAGTTTAAAATCACAGGAGCAACCCCTATGACAAGTAGCTGAGAACAGCAACCTCTTTAGCTCACAGACTCCAGCAGAAGAATTAATGTAGAAAATGGGTAGTTTTGTGGGTTTTTTAGAGCCCAGTTACATGACACATTTCCCAGTTCCAGCCTTCTGCTTGCATAGGATTCTTTCCACTTCATCAAAGCCTACCAAACCAACCTCTGCCCTACGCCACCCCATTGTCCCAGCAAAAGCCCATTTAAAGAAGTAAAAGAGCCAACCTCATAACCCTAGACGTGCTGTACAGTATGGTTTCTCTTTGCAATACTCTTTTAATGATACAAGTGTTTAAGCTGGGCATGTAAACTCTTCCCAAGGATCAAGATGTCAGGATCAGTACTCTAGGTCACACATTCCATTCTAAGCACCTCTATACTGTCTCACTCTGTGGTGTATTGATCCGGGACACTGTTACAGACAAGGAGATCGAGAGCACAGCTTGTGCTTTTCCCAGTGTGTCAAATATACAAGACTGTCTTCACACAGGGTGTTGCAGTTGTTATCCCGCAACATCCCGTCCGGTCGAGGCGGCACAGAGACAAACACACACCCCGTCTCTGGGCCAATGAGCACTGACACCAATATGAGGATGCTGCAAATGGCGTTTAATGCTGTGCGACACAGTACTATATGGTGTGGGTTCACTACGTCACTTCCACCTGCTTACATCACAGGCTAAGTGCTATTGGCTACTAGGAGAGAGAGGGGGGTGTCTTACCTTTCCGTACAGCCCGATATCTTCCAGCCGCCAGACCCTATCTTACTACAACAGGGCACCCCATTGTACCTTTAAAAGTGATGCACAGCAACTCAAGGCTCATTTCCTCACTCTTGGCAAAGCAATCAGTTATGGGGCTGGTCAACACACAATTCATCTTAGCAGTACATGGAGTGCTTGAAAGGGGAGAAGAAGGTGGGTAGATGGGCTAGACAAGGTCTGAATGACCATCAGATTAAAAACAGCCTATGAAGACACACAGGTCATCCTATCCTAGCATCCTATCCTAGTATTTCTAGCAGGCACTGGAGCCAGAGGGCATAGCAGTAGGTGGGAAAGAGCATGCCCATACTACCCTTATAATACATCTGTCTTCAGAACTGGGAAAGGATGTTACATCTGGTCCAGAAAAAAGTCTCCCACCCACTGCTGAGGTAGTGTTGTGCAGGCAAGACAAGGCATAAACAACCTCCTTTAAAGTCAAATCAAAGCAGGAGATTAAATTAGAGGCTGTGAAATCCTGTCTGAAGAATATCATCTCCCCTCCTGGAAGCGTTCAAGGCCAGGTTAGATGAGGCTTTGAGCAACCTGGTCTAATGGAAGGTGTCCCTGCTCATGGCAGGGGGGTTGGAACTGGATGATCTTTAAGGTCCCTTCCAACCCAAACCATTCTATGATCTCTCTCCAAAAGAACATTTACAGACTACCTCACTCATGCATCTAGGCATGACAGCATGAACAGGTTCCTTGGTCTGTACCTCACCTGCTCAGATATCAATATCACTTTCAGCTTAACACCAGTTCTGTGGAACATGAAAGACTGAATAATCATATCTTACAGTAATAGAACATGTCAAGTGAGATCATTGACTTTAGTTAGCCTTCAACTCAATTATTCATGCCCCAGCTAAAATAATTCCTAATCTCTGGACCATCTACTAACTAAGCATTACCCAATAAACTCTGACCCTATTACACAGCCGCCCCAAGGGAAATTTATTTCTGACAACACTTTACAACCATCCATGTATTGTTTTTAGCCTCTAAGTTTAGAGACCAAAATGAAGCCTTTCCAAGACTACAAGATATATGCTGATATGACTTGGGTTGAAGACTTCAGTGTTGCAGAGAAAAGCAGGTCAAAAATCCCATATCAGAACGGGAAACAAAACGTTTCCAGGAAAGTAAAAAACCAACACTGAATAGCAATGAAGTGAAACTGGCCTATCAATGTCTTCTTGGCTCAGCTAAATTAAGTGTGCCCTGAACAAGTATATAGCAACTATTGTGTAAAGCAAACCTAACATTAAAGTTCAGTTCTCCCGAATAATTAGCAGCCTGATTAATTATCACTTTCATTCAGCAAGGTACTTAAATAGCTGAGCAATTCCACTAACATCCCTAGGACTACACAGAAGATGGACATTGGGTAAATGTGTGTTGCTAGACCTTGTTGCAAAGTGAGGGTCTCACAACTAAAACCAAGTCTGTAGGTTATCTATCCACCTTCCTAGGCTCTCAATCTTGTGGATATACAGGCATCCACATATCTCTATTCTAGCATATTGCCCTTTTAGTCAAGTAGAATAGATGTCCCTCTGCACCGAAGTGAGGAAGAAAGGAAGAAAAAGTGAATGCAGAAAAAAAGTGCAGCTGAAAAGATCTCAGCTACTCAAGAGGTTTATCCAGCAGCAAGGAAGATCTATAGTCTTTATATCCCTCTCCTAGAGGCAAGATTTCATTTTAGATTAAAAACTTCAACACCCACTTGCTGTATGTGAACAGCAAGTTTCTCCTGTGGCTAAAATTTTGATAGGATGCCATATGCTATAAAAGGTTAACACCAGTACTATTGTAATCCTTGGCCACAACTTTCATTTCCTTAATTTGCTGACATAGAGTAATGTAGGGCTCTGCTGTATGAGAGAATATTAAACAATCAGAGTTACAAATTTTCTCTGAATGTCTAAGTTGACCTTTAAATTATATTTTTATTGAAAGCTTCAAGAGGGGGAAAAATTGTTAACATGGAAATGGAATTACAGGAACAGGACCAAATTCATTCCTTTGACTTGGTATCTGCTCGTGTTTGAAGTCAGCTATATAATTATACATCACAGCTTGAGTGAAAAAAAATATTGTGCTCCATGCTAAAAGCAGGCCACATATAAATGTTTTATTAACTGGAAAGGAATCGACAGCGCTCAAGTGTTTGGGGATAGGAACAATCTTAGCACTTTGTTAATGATCTGAGCATCCTCCCTCTCACACACAGGCCTGATTTCTCATTTAAGGCTGTTTTATGTTACTCTGGGAGTACAAGGGGAACTTTGAGAAGCATTTTTATTTACATCTACCCTAGGATGCCATGCGTTGCTAGAGAGGTGAAATGTGGCTTTTGTGTACATGACAACCTGGTCTGTGGTATTTTAACAGAGAATCTTCAAGAAGAGCTGCCAGCGCAAATGAGAAGCACTCCCTCCAGTTCCCCAGGTTGTCTCCACAAAAGCAGAGCAGCAGAGGTTTCCAAGCCAGGGATTAAAAATGCCACATAAGAGGTAAGTATGGCTATTAATATTCTCCAGAAATCCTGGAGCAGACAGTAGTTGACATGGGTATGCTTCTTCCAAATGTCTGTCAATTAGTGGTGCTGCTTCAAGCACAAGGTGAGCATGAAACAAGGTCAGAAAGAACAGGAAGAACTATGGAATAAATGTGACAAAAGAGAGGCCCCATTTTGCTTTTACATCAGGCAAGAGGGAGCAGGAAAAAGAAAAGTGATGTTAATTCCTGTTAGAGGGGAATTTCTAAGACCATGCCAGTTTCCTTGAAGGGAAATCAGGTTTCTGCTCATTCAGGGAAAACCCAAGAGTCCATCTAATAGAGAAAAGTATCCACTGGCCTCAACAAGGAACAAAGAGCTTGAGAGTCAATATCCCAATCTCTTCCTTTGAGCCCTTTGGTAAAGGTTGAATATGATCTGCTTAATTTTCATTACAAATATTGTTGCTGTTCTCCAGTAAAAACAAAAATAGAAGGGGAAAGAAACACACATTAGACATCACACAAGCAAGGGTGGAATCAACAGTAGATTCATTGATCCAAAGCAGCAGTTAATAGTTGTATTCAGTCATTGCCATGCAGAAAGGATCTATCTTTATAGCAAAAAGTGTCTCTGTATTAGCACAGCCTACTCTTAGCTGCTCAAATCCTAGTGTTTGTCAAACTTCCCTCTTGGATCACAGGTTAGAAGACCCAGCAAGACTCTTCTAATGTGTGGAGATATTTTCTCCCAAATCCAGCCCACTGCAGAAGCAATAGAGAAAAAACACTTAAAGCAAGAAAGTCTGATATCCTTAATATTTGGATTATGCAGGGATCCACATTTTGTCACCTTTCCCTGATGCCACGAGATGCACATAGCGACACAGCTACAGCAGGATCAAGGTACAACACCACAAGCTCTCCATGCACTCAGACTGGATGCTGTGCACAGACAACTCCCCCAAATCCTCCCAGCCCTGCAGTGACATATGGCAAGACAGTTTTTAAAAGCACTGCTTTTGTACTTAAATGTACCACAGCTTGCTGTAGCAAGTCCGGCTTTTTATGGTCCAATGGTAGTTAATTTTTCTAAAGGTCAAATTTTACATGTTTATTTTGACTGGTGCCCTGCCCAATACAAAGACACAGCTATATTAAGAGTTTACAAATTAAATACTCATCTTATTCTAGGAAACCATACAGCTTTTTGCTCTATTTCATCCAGGGAGGGACATTTCATCCCAGAAAAGGCCAGGGCAACATCCCAGCACAGAACATCTGGTTGGCTAATACAATGGAGCACAGCACCTGCGAGCACACTCAGTGTTTGCTTTGTAACTATTTGTCCCCCATCCGCCTAAAAATATGGCTTTGGGCTGTTAAAATTCATTCCTTGCCAGGGGAGTCTGGTGTGATAGTGCAGCCTGTTTGTCTTGGAAAGTCCTCGTTTCTAGGCCATGCATTGCTAAGCCAAAGTTTCTGGAAGGTGAAAGGGAGAAGAAGAGGTTTTCTTCCCTCTTTTTCCTCTCTGCATGTTTTTTTCCTCTAGTTTTTGCAGCTTTTTAGACATTCTGCTGAACATCTAGGGGGAATCAGACTGAGCCAAACAGCACAGTTAAGAAAGAACAGAGATGGATTACAGCAAGGTCTGTGGTTTAAAATCTATCATCCAGGGGCTAAGGAAGTACAAACAAACTAATAAAAGCAGAAAGTTATGAAATCCTGGCCTTAACGCCAAGAAAAATTTCTTAATTTAGGGCTCTCTTAATGGCTGAAACCGCCACCAAGTTGGCTCTGGGGGACAATCCCTCCTCCTGCCTTTCGTATGGAAGGGAGAAACTCCAGGATCCCAGCCAGCCTAAGGTGTTAGTGGGGTAAGGAGGTTTCAGCAGAAATAAGGCTGGGGGAATGCAAAAGTCTTATAAAAAGTCCTGCCAAAAGGGAGGTGCAGGATTATAGCTGAAAGTTTGAGATATATTTGGTAGGCTTTGGTTTGTTGGCCAAATTCTCCACCAGTGCATATAGGCTGCAAAAATATAACAGGACTGACTGCTGAAAAATCCACCCAGTGGCCTGGAAGGAGCTTCCAGAGGCCCAGACCTGGCTGAAGATGTGGCTAGCACTATAATATGTCACAGGCTGGAAAGTAGGGGACATGCAAGGCAGGGAGAAAGGAACAGCGATGAGGATGGATGAACCAGCTGCTGTTACTGCTCCACTACTGGCAGCTCCTGGCCACATCTCTTTGTGGTCACAGCAACCAAAGGCCAGTTTCAACCAGATCTTCCTAGATTTTATTTTGAGTTGTAAGACAGATTTTTTTAAATTTAAAAAAAATAAAAAAATAAAAAAATCCCATCACCTTTTCTTTTTTTTATTTATAACAAGAATTTAATCTGAGAAAAGACAAGACAACAGCATGGTGAGGATAACAGTGTCTGACAACATCTTCCCAATGTGTCATTTTCAAACTGACAGAACATGTCCAAGAGGCCATTTCTCCTCCTGCCCTGCTTCTTTAATTACTACCTCTATGAGCTGCTGACACTTGGTACCACTGAACACTTGAGTCAGCGGTGGCACAATGAGGTGTTGTTGTAAAGGACATTTAGGAGAATAAAACACATCATGGGATTTTCCTCCCAGCTTAGCCACTCACTTGCTGTGTGACCTTCAGCAAGTCAGTTCACCCCTTCATGTGGTGATAAGTCAACCAGTTGAAAAACTGGGTGAGAAATAGGAATCCCATTAAAAACCAGATCCTACATTTTAGTGGAGATTCTTCTTAGTAAGCGGTTACTCATGTTAAATGGGACAGCAATTTTAAGGTATACAGAAGGTAAGCTTGGCATAGCCTTCACTCGAGAAGAATCCACTTTATTAGACAGAGTTATTGAACAAGAGCTCGGGTTCAAGGTGTCCCTATGCTAATATGCAGGCATGACTCCTCCCTCCTCACACATTCAATAAACATGGACACCTCTCTGGTAAGGTCATGCAACATCTGTCTCCCCGGAGGAAAAGGACTGACTGGAGACCAGGACCTGTACAGACAACCATTAGAGCAGGAAAGGGCTTTCACTAAACCACAGCAAGTAGTAAGAAAGCTTTAGGAGCAGCACATCATTTCCCTTCTTACAGCCTGTTACAAAGTCATTCTCCCTATCAGCAGTAAGGTTTGTTCTGATATTTTACAGGACATGAAGAATGTTTCCTTACATAGTTTTCCAGTTCCTTGTAACTTTCCTCCAATCCAGTCACTTTTTTTTTTTTTTTAACATATTTTTCAGGAGGTAAAGAACAAATCCCAGCACTCATGATTAAGAAAACCTTTCAGAAACTAACCACTCTGGGCAAACCAAATTCTGTCAGGGATTATATTAAAGGGGAATTGAGGGAATCCATTACCTTCAGGAGAATTAATGTTCACATAGATTAGATTCAATTCAGATTTCTACCTTCTGGATTCTCTCACTTGCTCTGTTGATATATTTAACTAGAGCTGAGGATAATTATTGCCATTTGCAGTCTGCATAGATGATTTGGAAGCCTATGGGTTGTATCAATCAGGCAAAAAAATAAATACATGAGTAATCAAACCATACCCATCTGCCAAAGTTAATCACACTTCTGGGATTGCATCTGGCTTTCTCCTTTTCTCTATTTCATGTTGTCTTGCTTACCTCACACCTGCCAACACAGAAGCTGCAGCCACACATGAATGACAAAAATTTCCCCACATACATGTATACATCTGCCAGCATGGAGGGGTGGGTAGAGCTCCCTGCATCTAGCTGTAACTCTGCAAAACATCCATCCCATGGTTTCAGTTCATGGCACTGAACATTGTCTCTGCTTTGTGTTAGGAGCTCTTCTATGTGGCTGGAAGATGAAACCTATTTCCAAGTGAATACTTACTTGGGCTGCCAAATGTCACTTGAAATTAAATTCATACTGCAATTTGCAAAGACTCCATATCTCACTAGCTTGTCTTAACTGCTCTTCTAAATAATTGTAGATAAAACAAGGCATGGTCAGAGCAAAATGCCAAATGAGTTATGACATCCAATTTCAATTAAAAATAGCAGTAATTTAAATGTGTTTAGCTCCACTGAAATATTCTGGGTTAGTAGCCTTCAGGAAAGATTCAGCACTGGCAGTGAAAGAGCTCACAGTCACTAAATTCCTGCCTCCTTCAAATCTACCCTAACAAACCACAATATTAAGAACGAGAAGATCCATTTAACAGTCCTTGGACATCCCACAGAGACTGTCAGCCAGAGTGTCCATTAAAGAGCGCAAGGACAGAAAAATTGCCCTTTTAGCCTTCTTTGTAACCTCTCTCTTTGTCTTCTCCCTGCTACCTTCCATTCTTCCCATCCTCTCATCCCCAAGAGGCAGGAGGAACAGACTTTTCAATTTCCAGCTCTTTCCTGACCATATCTGCTGTTTGTCAAGCACAGGCATTAAAGTGTAGCACTCTTTTGTCTTACTCTAGTGAGCACGTTTTGGAGGTCTTATATAAAAGGTAAGTACATGCGTGCATAATACAGTCATTTTTCATAGCAAGACAGATATCATAATCAAATAACATAAATCAAATATCATTAATTATGTGGACAGATTCTCCAAACTACTGGCTGAAAGAAAGATGAAGGGGGAAAAAATAGTTATCCCTATAACAGAAATGAGTTAATGATGTATATTTCCTTCTTGTAACATTTTTCAAGTTAGAAGTTTGCATAGAATCGGTTTTGACCTGTAATTGAACCATCTTCAACTTCCCAGGGACAAAGAAAAATATAGTTAAGAATTTTTCACTGCTTAATCCTTGTACCACAAGAAAGCCAAGAAACCCTGGTCACCCGAGAGCTTTACACATTACAATACAAAAGATTGACTTTTCCCGATGCATAGCATTTACAATCCAAGCAAACTGGAATAAAAGAAATCAATTGTCATTAAAATATCTTGTATAAAATGCAGTCTGGAGATGTAATGAGGAGCATAAATTTAAGAGCATCCACTCTCACTGGTACTACTTTGGTGAACTGACTGTATTTTAACTATCGAGTCATGTCAAAGTATACTACACAGGGGAAAATCACTAGTTAAGCAGATAAAGAAACATATACTTACATACAGCTACAAATGCTGTGATAAATATTTAGATGAATGACTATAATATTATAGCATATCGAAAACATATTTTAGGCTAATGTAAATGCATAGACATCTCTTCACTGCAGCACTGTTATCTGCAGAATCTTAAGCAGATAGGTTCTACGGGTATTTTTTCATTCTGTACCTAGGTGTGGGTTTTGGCAACCAGTCAACATGTGCAGCTTTCTGAGTTTCAACATTCCCCCAACCTGCGTTATTTCCACTTGTGATTTTAGTTTTCAGTCTCCTAGCCAGAATAAATCCACGTAAACATTTAAATGTAAACTCCTCAAGATGTCTCATCTCTGTTATTTTCCAGTGAGGTGTGGAAAATAATAAACTCCTGTTTCTACTGGAGCCACACAGAGAGAGAAATCTTTCACATCCAAGGCCCAAGGCAAAGCCACCAGACCAAGCTGGAATTACTAACAAAATCCATGGGCCAGAAGACAAGGTGGGGCAAGAAGATCAGAGCCCTCAATGCTCACTTTGGTTCACACAGTCTAAGGTCAAAATTTATTTCCCCTATTGCATTGGGCACAAGTGTTAGCAGATACTTTGGCATCGCTGGGACAACAGCATTTCGAGGTCTCTGCAGCTGCAAAACGTACTGGTGAAAGGATTTATCTCCCAGAGCAAGTGTAATGATCTTAATAGACTTTAATGCAGAGGGGGCAGAGAGGAAGGAGTTCATGACCAGCAGAGATAGTGTTAGGGGATTTCTGTTAAAAAGATTCATTTAGGAGGTGAGTGGGGAACGGCAATTAGCACACATATCCATATATCTTCATAGAAGACAGAAATGGAACAAAGATGGAAGATGGGAAAGCAGAAATTCCTGATGTGATTGTTGTGCTCAGCATTTCCCAATGGATTCATTCTGTTAAGTCTTTTTGCCTATACCTCCTCAAATGACCAGTGCACATTTTGGGGTGCCCCATGAAGACCAGCCCAAACTGAGACACTAGAGGTGGTCAAAATCCGGCAACAACAACTGAGGCAAGGAAAAGAATAGTGTGCACGTCCCTGGACTTCTAATCTCTATCTCCTAGGCTCCCAGTCTCCACCTCTAATTTGGACCTGGAAAATCCTGTGATGATGCACAAATCCACTGAGATATAATCCCTAATCCCTCCACCACTTTTTTCATGGGAAGAGATAGATTGGCACATGAAATGGTCTGAAATTACCACACAGACATAAGGGCATGAGCAGGCCCATTCAAATCCAATTATATGATGTGCAAGCTACTAATATTAACTCCTCCTGCGTTCCTCATTAATGCAGGACATTCGTCACTAATAGTGTAATAATGATAATGAATAATAATGAATTCTACTGGATGCAGAAACATTGGAGTGGCACAGATGGGAAAAATATCTTCTTTTCCCCCAGGCTTGTTACACCTGCAAATATACCAAATTTAAAAACAATTATGATAATATTAGGTCCTAAAAGACATTTTTCTGATTCCATCTGCACAAAGAATGAAGCACTGAACAGAAAATTCACAGTTCTCCATTTTCCAGTGGTATAGGAAAAAAGATTAAATAGACCAAGCAATGAAATACTACCCAAGCCTGTCATTTGACCAGTAGGGAATGCTGATATTTGCACCGATCCTTCAGGTCTGAGCTTTCTAGCCCGCTCATATCACATTCCTCCTAAGCTGTCTGACTTGTTCCCTCCAGCTAAAAGGGCAGTTGCTAATGTATTTATGCAGGGCTGACAATGAAGGCAACCAGATCATGCTCTGAGAGAAAATAGTAAAGGACTTTTTGACTCAAAGACCCGACATGGTGTGTTGGATGCTGTTGGAAGGCATCTGCAGCGCTGGCTGTATTTACAGAGCTGTTGAGTGTTGATGGCTGGCTTCCTCCTGAACACAAGCCAAGCATCATGGGCGTCAGCTATTAACGAGTGAGCAGAGGATGCTAATAGGGTTCTTGTCAGGCTGAACAGCACACACAGTTTATTCTTGTTGCAGCCTCTGAGGGTGGTTACTGGATGATGAAAGATCCTACTGAGGCCAGGGTACCCACAGAAAAGGGAAGAAGGAAAAGAGAGCATGAAGCTCTACTCCCTGTGCACTGCCACTTCATGCAGGGTCCTAAATCTTTCTATGCCTCCATCTGTTTGTAAAGTCAAGATGATACTGCACATTTCAGAGAGGTGCAAGGAAATAATTAGTGCCTGCAACTTTGGTAAGATCTTTTGACAGCAGGTGCAGAGTAATACAACTCATCTTCTACAACAGTCTTCAAGCTCCTATACAGCATGTCCATATACAACACATTTAATCCTGCATGTTGATAGATTAATATAAAGGAATGAAACCCTAAATAGAACAGAAAAGAAGTGTAGGACCAATGGGTACCTCTGGTTGACAACAAAACTAAACTGCAGTAGGCACCTGGGAAGCCCAGAGGTACCTTCATGGAACATTAAATTTCTACTTAACAAGTCAACCAGCTGGTCCCTCTGGTCACAGGGATTACTGGCAAGGGGACAATTCCAGAGACACTCGGGCAACACACCACATTCCAATAGCCATTTCCAAATAGATATTACTATATATTGTGCTGCAGAGGTACGAGAAGGGAAACAAATAATGACTCTTTCAGGCCTTCTGAGAAGGACAGAACAATTGTTAGCCAGTTGTAAAAATACTGTACCAATTCCAAGATTATTTCCACCTCCCTTACACTTGTGTAACTCAGTAGTGCAAGCACAAACTTAATTATACACTGGGCTCACACACACAGCTCTTGCAATAAAACAGGGAAGTCTCGTGCAAGCCAGCAGCTCTGTAGCTAACTTCCAAACTGCAGACCCACATTTAAACACATAAGGCTTTTAGTATGAAGCTTTTTAAGAAACTGGATTGTGTTTAAGAAACTGGATTGTTAACATTTCAAGTTCCACTAAAGAAATCAGGAAAATAAGCAAGTTTTTTTTAAAAAAAAAAAAAATAGTGGTGAATTTTGATCAGTTTTGCAGGTGTGAAGAAAACAACACAGAAGAAAGAAATCCCTAAGCGATGAATGAACCCCAGGCTGATACAAAGGAAAGCAAAAGGAAGTTTACTACAGTGATGAAAACTTTCTGCAACTCCAGGAAAAGGCTTCAAATCTCTTAAGAGGAAGTTCTCTCCCCAGATTTCTCAGACTATCAGGTAGTTCTGTTAAACACTGTTTTAATACTTCCAAGATCAACACCAGACATAATTTGGCAAAACAGACAATATTTGAAGCATTAAGAAACAAAAAGGGGGGGAAAAAAAAAACCCTATGTTTGACCCCTATGTCAAACATACATTGACACATTGACTGAGGTTTTCAGAGACCTCAAGAACAAAACCAGAAGTGAAGAAAAAGCCCCAATTCCTACCTCCTGAAAGAACTACAATTGATCATTAGTAGTAAAGAACTAAGCGATGACTAAAGAACACCTAAAATATTCTTTAGAAAGAGTATTCCAACCAGGGGTAATGTGGAGCATTTTGGCATTACCGTGCTGTGTATGGGAACAGATTAGGTAGATTCACTGACTCTAAAGCCAGCAAAAGTAGCCTGTTACCTAAAAAGTTAAGTGTCATTGCCAGTCATTTAGAGTTTCTGCAGCCATATGTCTAAACTACTTTCAGGAACAGACTTTTGCTTCAGCACCTCTTCAAAACTCACTTTGTGTTGGAGTCTTTGAATGTTTCACCAAATATAAAATAGGACTTGGGAGTGGTGGTGGATGAGAAGCTCAACATGAGCCAGCAATGTGCGCTCACAGCCCAGAAGGCCAACCATATCCTGGGCTGCATCAAGAGAAGTGTGGGCAGCAGGTCGAGGGAGGGGATTCTCCTCCTCTACTCCGCTCTCACAAGGCCCCATCTGGAGTACCGCATCCAGTTCTGGAGCCCCCAACATAAGAAAGACATGGACCTGTTAGAACGAGTCCAGAGGTGGCCACAAGGATGATCCGAAGGCTGGAGCACCTCTCCTATGAGGACAGGCTGAGACAGTCGGGGCTGTTCAGCCTGGAGAAGGGAAGGCTCCAGGGAAATCTTATAGCAGCCTTCCAATACCTGAAGGGGCTACAAGAAAGCTGGGGAGGTACTTTTTATAAGGGCAATTAATGATAGAACAAGGGGAAATGTCTCTAAACTAAAAGAGGGGAGGTTTAGATATTAGGAAGAAGTTCTTCACTGTGAGGGTGGTGAGACACTGGAACAGGTTGCCCAGAGAAGCTGTGGCTG
>NW_010301710.1:135796-166709 GCF_000700745.2 Antrostomus carolinensis
CAAGGCCAGGTTGGATGAGGATTTGAGCAGCCTGGTCTAGTCAGGGGTGTCCCTGCTGATGGAAGGGGGGTTGGAACTGGATGAGCTTTAAGGTCCCTTCTAACCCAGACCATTCTATGATTCTACATATGGGAAATAACTGACTCCAGTTAAAATGTGAGCCTACCTCTGCTTAAGCTGCCTTTGCAACTAGGAATGAAGGATGGGAAAGAGACACTTGATATTGTCTCTTTATTTGAATCCATTCGACCATCCCAAATGACAAAGAGTGAGTGCCTAGATTACATCTAAAGCCAGTCCCACTCTCACTTCCCATCGTGCATTACTGACACATCCCCAGCTTTACAAGGTATCAATATTTCAGCTCGTTAGTATTATTTACCACTGCAAAGTCAGCAAGGGCTTTAACACTAGCTCAGACCACAGAATATCAATAAGCAACTAGCAGATCATCTAAAGGGTTGGGTGGAGTCTTTTTCCTTTCATCCTCAGCATCTCTCCCTATCCACTGATGTCATGAACAGGAAAAAGTGGTGCAGAATTTTCATTTATGCAACAAACACCCATAACAGGGAACAATCCTGTGAATCTCTCACTTTGGCCCACTGAGCCTCAAACAGAAGCCTCAGGAAACAGAGGCTCCTCATTCTTACAAAGGTAGGAATCTTTCTTCTTCCTCACTTTTTTTTTTTTTATTATGTTAATCTTCACTTGCCTTGGCCATATTTTTCCCATTGCGGCCCTTTCATAAACAACCTTGTGGCTAACCTGAACCAGTCAAGCAATTACACTTCAAACATCTCTTCAAATCCACCCTCTTGATAACCCAATAACTCCCACTACTGACCTTCAAGAAAGAAAATTGGTGTACTTGTGCTTACCTGAGGAAGTAAATAACAGAGGAGGCAATGGGTCATTTCAACCCACCACTTCTTATTCTACATTTAATTTCTGGAGCTAATTTTCTACCACAAAATTAATACCAACAGTTACTCTGATTTTCTTAATACCAATCTTTCTTCATTCAAAGTATTCTTGTAAAGAATATGTATAAAGTAAACAGAAAATTGGTATTACCAGTCCCAGTTTATTAGCCCGTGGCTTAATTTACGATATGGTTCCGAGCCCTAGTTAAAGTGCTGTTGATGTCTCACAAAAGATTTTAACTGGTTGCTACCATGACACTGAGAAGCACCTGTCCAAATACTGGTTTTGTTGTTTGTTTGGGGTTTTTTTAACCTCATAAAACAGTCCTTATCTTTTCTCTTATTTTTTTCTGAATTTTGGACTTCATCTCTTTAATCCTCATAAGGGTCTATTGGCCAATGTTATACTTAGCAAGTTGTTTGTGGAATGTTATACCAGCCCAAAAATTTGACATATGAGAACTAGACCTAGAAAGGTAAACCACTCTCCAGGATCAAAACTACCCTATATTTGCACTGTGAAAATAAAAAGAATCAAAGTGTTTGATGCAGGACAAATAGCATCTATAGTTCACTAGCTAGGTCAAGGACATATTTACTAAAGAAAAGTCTTCTCAGAAAAACGTTCATCTCATGTCAGATCTTTTCTGTAAGAGGACCAATAGGTAATCAGGTTTTTTTTCCAGTAGCCAAAAGTAACATGAGATTTTTTTTCTTTTAGCTTCTAAAAAAAAAAATCAACATTCTTCCATTGATGCTGGAGCTGTTCCATCCTCTTTTAGCTTCTAAAAAAAATCAGCATTCTTCCATTGATGCTGGAGCTGTTCCATCATGACACGTACCATACTCAGCTAACAAGTCAACAAATGCAACACAGCAGCTGCTAACATAATTCTGTGTTATCTTTTCCTTCAAGAAATCTCAGTCTGTCTTTACCCATCTGCTTAAAAAAAAAGCACCAAACAAAACAACACAACTAACCTGCCACAAACGTATCTCAAATGTTGCTCATTTTCTATGTTCCTGAATGAAGACCTGCCTAGAATCAGAAGGACAAGTTTCATCTTTACACTACTGCTCCACAATCAACCCTCCTCCCATCTCTGGCCCAAGCACAGCAGATATGAAATACTGTGGAGAGTACCTAGGAAGGTGGTCAACAAAACACTGAACGTGTCTTCCATCCTACACAGACTTCAACTCCAAAGCTGCTCCTGCAACACCTAAAACAAGGTTACTATTTCAGCTGGTGCAAGAAACAGCTTGGGTCTTGACACAAATTCCTCTGTACCCGAGAGGATAACTAGCAAGAATGATCCCAGAACAACTCTATCAGCAGGTTGCAGCTGTGAGAAGGAAGATTTCATCTAGTCTGATCTCCACTGTACTTCCCTCAGCTGTGCTCATTTATTTGGGCTCCGCTCAGAGATAAGGAGTCAAGTTTAAATGCATACTTGTGTATAACCATAATGCAGCAGGCCAAGCTGTTTCCCTGTGGTTCAAGCCAGCAATCAGTTCCTAGCATATCATATTCCCATACGTATCCTTCAGACATTTTATTGGCTGGTCTACTCCATATTATTCATTACAGGAAATAGAAGGGATTGAGGAATACAGTGTTAATGGAAGGTGAGCGGCAGAGTTTCATGTCATTAATTGGAAAGGTTCTAGGAATGGCCCAGGTTCTTTGATGGAGCTGAGTTTACTTTCAATGTAATAGAGTGCTGTGTGATTCAGACTTTGAAAATGGCATCAGTGAAACACCAGGATGAAGAGACAGGGGTTACTTGCTCTGGAAGACATTCAGTTTTACAATAGTTTTATTAGGGAGGTGGGAATTGAAAGTCCCAAGGACAAATCCCACATGCAAAAAAGCACACTTCTATCCAAGCAAGGATAACATCATCAAGGATACACCTGGTTTCTCAAAGGAGCAGATAAGTTATTTCACTACTTTCTGCCTCAACTCGGAGAGCCAAACAGTGGACATGCACATGTATATCAAGAAAAGGAGATTTTTTTGTTTGTTTGTTTGTGGTGATTAATGTTTACATAGCTCTTTCAGATCCCACAGGAAAGGTGCTCCAGGTTTGTAAAACAGTCCTAAAGACCCAGCCCCACAACAAATATGAGCAGCACATGAAGCAGCACCATCTTAAAGCACACTGCTCACTAACCACTCCTAAACAAACCCATCATAAGAAAAACAAGCAAAAATGTTCTAAGCAAAGACAGATTCAAAGTTCATCTTCAGCAGAGAAACACTGTTCTGCCAGCTTTCACTGCTACTGAATACAAACTTCTTAGATACAGTCCTCTGTAAAAAAAAAAAGTCAGCTGCATTGACTTTTTTAAAGGTTCACAGCTTTCTATAAGAGGAAATGGATTTAGAAGAGAAATTCAGATTCCATTGGCCTCCATAATTCTGATATAATTAGAGATGTTGAGAAGTTGATTGTTCCTTTGTTTTCTCTCTTTTTCTCTTTGTAGACTCAGAGAAGCATAATCCTGAATTGATAGCTTCTCCAAATGCTCAGGCTATGATTTATCAGTCCAGGAGGCTGCAGTGGAGAAGTAATTGCATTAGCACTGCCACTGATAAATAGTGCTTTCCTCAGACTTACGAGCCGCTGAGGGCTAATTACTCCTCAGATTCCAAATTCCGTTTGGCTTTAATCACAGGGTGAATCATCTCCTTCCAAACATGGCAGATATTAATGGCAGCACATTTATCCTAATTAATCTTCCATGGGGAAGGCCTTTTCTTTTAATTAAAGACATGAAAATGTGCAAAAAAGACAAAAGAGCATGTGGCCAAGTAAGGACAAGAATCAAACCACCTCAGAGGATGGTGAGGATTGTTTTCACAGGGAGATAATGTAATGAGCCATATTCATCCTTGGCATCTGGATTTTGACCTTATTAAGCTGACACATTGAGACAAATTCATCTTCACCACCTCAGCTAAGGGAAAGTGGTGTTGATGAAGGAATGGAGGATCCACTTCAAGCATCTTCGGCTTTGTGGCTTAGCCATTAGTACTCAAGCCCTGCAGAGAGCTACAGCTCAATACTGACGATATGCAAAAGCCAGAAAATCAACAGGTTATTTGGCTGCAGAAACCTCCTGCTGTCATCTGTCTAAACATAAGACCAAGAACAAACACTAGAGTTCAAGACTCGGTAGAATCAAAATTTCCATCAAATCTAAGCAAAAGTAATGTTTCACTAAATGCTCACTAGTTCTCAACATATATTCTTCAACCTATCAAAGTTAATAGGATATATTATATCAGCTCTTACAAAGCTTCTACTGTGAAGATTGTTCACAAATACAGGCTCAGATATCAGTCACTCTGCTGTGAACTAGATGATGAGAATAGGAGTTTCTTTCAAAGACAGGCTTCACATAGGCTTTCTATGGGCAAACATGAAGAATATGTTCTGTGAAATACATGTTTCTGTGAATAATTGAAGATCCTGTCTAGGTTATGATGTTTTTTAGGATCAAGAATTCCTTTAAATTAGAAGTGAATCTATGCTCATGGCATGAAACTGTCCTTGGGTAGACATAACTTTTCCTATCCTGTGTCTCAGAGACAGGCTGTGGAGAAAAAAAAAAAGTCAAGAATAGCAAGAACAACTCATCAGTCAGCCTTATTACATTATTTGGAGTCAGCTGTCAGATTGCTTACCACCCCTGTATGGTCAGTTGACAAATACTCAGCTAAGGTCTGAACAGTGGGGTTACAAAGAGGCAATTATTCTCACAAAGTGAGGAGATAAGATGGTGGGATAACATTTTCTTTGAGATTTCTCATAGTGTATTTAACTCAATCTATTTTGTTCTCAGCATCTCCAGTAATAGCAAAGAAGAGACCCTTACACAGTGCTGTCCCAGAGGATTTTACCTACATTTGTATCTCATGGCTTCCTAAAGCAAAAGGCCATTTGGTCTGCATGTGCACATACTGCTCTTTTTATTTACAAAGAGCAGAAAACCCTGTTCAGAGACCCTCTGAAAGGAGACCAAGATGCAAAATAGTTCTTGCCCTATCCTAGAATATTTTAAATATTACAGCTTTAAGTCTAACCTGATGGTTATATGGTGTTCCCAAGCACTGAGGAAATATACCTACTAGTACATTAAGTGAAACTGCAGTCGATACTTCTAAAGTGCCTGTTTATGCTGCAGCAGAGAGCTGATAAACAGCCTTGCTTCTAGTTTCTCTTAATTTAGAATTCATTACTTCTCTCTTTCCATGAAAGATAAACCAATAGCTGCCCTTGACAGCTGTTTTCTTTGGGGTCATTCTCTCTATCCACCCATCTACTCTTTCTTCAGGGGGTTTTGCTCACTGTAAAGCTAGCTCTATCAATTTCATTCAATTCTTCCCACACAATCTACAGGGACTGAGGAGGACAGCAAAGCCAAATGCATTTAACTGTTTGGATACCAGGAAGTGTCAATCATGATAGTTCAAGGAACTGCAGGCAACAGAAAGAGCCCTGTCACAATAAGGAACATGAGCAAATGAGAAGACTATGCCAAAAGGTTAGGCTTTCAGCAGAAAAAAAAAGAAATGCTTTGTTTTGGTTCAGGTAGTATTGCACCTGGCTGCAAGCTCTGCCAGGGTCTCAGCTGGAGATTCAGTTGTGTTAGTGTGCCAGAAAAAACACACAGGGCACATCCAGCCTTTTTAGAGCATTTATTACCTTCCAGAACACTGAGTTGTACTCAGAAAAGGACAAATATGACTGCTTGAAGAGCATGAGAATCTCTTATCAGATCAGTGGTTCATGTAGCCCAATGTCATTTCTCCAACAGTAGCCATAGGAAATGCTACTCGCAGAATACAAAGCCTATGTGATCCTTTTCTCAGCAGATTACACCAACACCCATAGCCACCACATGAGGGGCATTGAAGAGAACATCCCTGCCTACTCTTTACTATCCATTCAGGGACTAGTTACTTGTGAAGTCACCTTTTCCTTTCCAATCCTGCTGATGTTACTAAAAGCTCCTCCAGTTGTTCTCTGCCTGAAGAAGCTGCTCAAGTGGGAGGCTTCTGAAAATAAAAAGTCTGGAGATGGTATTGGAAGATGAGCAGCTTAATTTATACAATTCTTACTAGTAACTCAGGAGTAAAACATTTCCCAGTGCCCGAAGTCTAGAAAACGAGTCCAACATTGTGCAGAGGGTTCTTAGGCGTCTGCTGAGGATTTAGTGTCTTCATTCCTATGGTGACACCACACAGATAAAACATTTAGACTACAAACACCTCAGAGGAAGCAGATGCAGTAACTTTCATATTGTTCCTGTGAAAAACACAATTATGTCCTTGGTAGAACTTTTCATGGTACTTTAAGAACATCATGACTCCTCATTTTAGGAGGAGTATACACTATCCATAGGTTTCTCACATTATTCATTCCTTAGACACCTCTTTAGCATCAAAGAAGATGGGATACTGAACATCTAAATGTTCAGTAACATTTAGATGTTCAGAAACACCTAAATTATTTTTTTCTGTGCACAGCTGAGCTTATTTCTGCTCATATGCTGTGATCAGCATTTCCTCACTGAAGACCTTCTAGCCGAAAAACCCATGTTTAACAAGAGGCAATCTGTGATAAATTAGTGCAGAATGGCAAGAACAATATTGACAAACCTTAGATGGTCAGAGTCCCAAAATGCTGATAGCAGCAATAGAATTTAATTAGGTTTTTAAAGTAATCAGAAACAGAGTGAGCATCAAAAGGCTTCCAACGACACCAGGACTTAAAAGGACAGTGAGCTAGGTCTTGCAATTTGTTATTCTTCAAGCTGAAGAGACTTTGATAAAACCACTACAGGCTTTTTAAGCTGTTTTGTCAGAAACATCCCAGAACTCCTTCCTGCCATTCCTGGAATAGTTTATTCAAACTGTTTTTTCTCTGTCTGGTTAACTTAGACTGTCTGATACTGGTTTTGTTCCCAGATCAGGTGACTGAAAAGTTTATAGGGACATGGTTATACTGGAACCCCAGGTTCCAGTATAAGTTGGGGAAAGATCTATTAGAGAGCAGTGTAGGGGAAAGGGATCTGGGAGTCCTGGTGGACAGCAGGATGACCATGAGCCAGCACTGTACCCTTGTGGCCAGTAATGCCAATGGCATCCTGGGGTGTATTAAAAGGGGTGTGGTTAGTAGGTCGAGAGAGGTTCTCCTCCCCCTCTACCCTGCCCTGGTGAGGCCACATCTGGAGTATTGTGTCCAGTTCTGGGCCCCTCAGTTCAAGAAGGACAGGGAACTGCTTGGAAGCGTCCAGCACAGAGCCACCAAGATGATTAAGGGAGTTGAGCATCTCCCTTATGAGGAAAGGCTGAGGGAGCTGGGGCTCTTTAGCTTGGAGAAGAGGAGACTGAGGGGTGACCTCATTAATGTTTATAAATATATAAAGGGGAAATGTCAGGAGGATGGAGCCAGGCTCTTCTTGGTGACAACCAATGGTAGGACAAGGGGCAATGGGTGTGAGCTGGAACACAGGAGGTTCCACTTAAACTTGAGAAGAAACTTCTTTACAGTGAGGGTGACAGAGCACTGGATCAGGCTGCCCAGGGAGGTTGTGGAGTCTCCTTCTCCGGAAACATTCAAAACCTGCCTGGACGCCTTCCTGTGTGATCTCATCTAGGTATTCCTGCTCCAACAGGGAGGTTGGACTAGATGATCTTTTTGAGGTCCCTTCCAATCCCTAACGTTCTGTGATGGTAGACTCCAAAAAGCCAATCCATGACTTTGCACCAACAATCCCATGGGCAGTCTTCAGTCTCAATGGTTTGTGGCTAAAAGATAACTGGGGGAGAAATCTCTGAACTAATCCTGGTAAAGTTTCTGTGACAGCACTCAAATTCTGTCCCTGTGTTGGTCCTGTCCATGCACAAAGAGGGCCAGAGGGCAGAACATCAATGTGTCTAACTTGGGACTATTAGCCACAAATTGATTGTGGCTGGATCAGAAGTCAGTGGGAAATATGAAACAATCCTTCCTGGCCTACCAGTCTGTGTACCAGTAGATCTCTCTCACATTACCAATCTGGAAATGCTAGTAAAAAAAAAATCTGTTCCCCTCCATCAAACCCCCCCAAAAAAGCAAGAGAAATGCCATCAAATACCAGAATTGGAAACAGTATGCCAAACCCTTCTCTGTAAAGCCAGAAAGCAACATCTGGGGAAAATGAACCATTAACTGAACCAATCCTGTTCACTCCCTCAATGAAAAGGGAACAGCTACTCTTTCTATGGTGGATGGGAAAGACATCTGCCTTTGTATGGCATTGGAAGGAGACCACGTTCCCTGGCAGCAAAGCCTTCCCCTCTCCTCAGCTGTAACAAAAAGCCACCTCTCCCTCTCTCCTTACCAATCTCTCATTAAAGGTTCAAATGATCCCCAAGCAGAGAAATGTAATTAGGATCTAGCTCCTGGGAATTGCTATCAGTTTGCTCACACTGGCTGGTAAATGGCTGAACATCTCCATCCGCCTGCCAGGCCACGATAGTTTCCAGTGTCTTTCTCCACCATACATCACTGTGGCCCCCAGAGCTCAGGAGAAATTTCTGCACAGCCCACCTTCTAATGTTCTCCTGACAATACAAACTGCCAGACAGCACTGGTAATTAGAAAAGCAGCCCTGATGCAAGAAAGTCAAGATTAACCCATTAAGTCACCCTGTCCCATTTCCCCATAGAGGAATAATCTTGTTTAGAAACTCTTTTCACTGACAAACTCCAAGTGTCATCCTTCACATGGAAGAAGAAAGGAAAAGAAAGCAGTGGGTTCACATTACTGAAGTGTATTAGACCTCAATAAAACACTGCACTGTGTATGGTAAACAACCACAATACTGTTAGGAAAGGTTCCTCTATTAAAGAAAACAGGAGATGCACAATAGCAGGAGATCTAGGAGAATCCTTCAGTCCTCCTTGATCATCTAGATGGACTGTTTGAAAAGCAAGAAATTTTTCTTTCCTTCAGAGCCAGGCTCTGTGTGACCTTAATCATGTTCTTTTGCCCTCTGGACCTCTTTTCCAACCCAAAGATTCAGGAATGATTATAACAATTCAGATGTTCAGCCAAAGGTCCCAACATGGTTATAGAAATACCACAGCAAATGCCCAAATCATTAAAAAAATCCCTCTGTTTCTAAAAACTCCTGTGTTTTTTGTCAGAGACCTATCCAGTCTACACTGTGGTTCCCTTCTGGCCTATTAATCTATTTTTTCCTCCCATTAAAAAAAAAAAAAAGCATTCAACCATGTCTCTAATACAGCATTACCACTGGTAACTGGGAACCGTGATGTCCTCCAGCTATGATGTTTTGCTCTCATAGCATGGATTTCATCCTCGCAGTTTCCTTTATCTTCAAGTCCTTCTGTCAGCTTTATTCCTCATGTTACTCTGCTAGCCTGTCCTGTTATATATGTTGTTGTGTGATCAGCTGCTGCACTGTGAGCACTGTAGCACGCTGATGTATAAAGGGAGTTTTTTTGTTTTTAAAAGGTGGGTTGACTTTTCCTGAAATGCACATAAGAAGGAATTGTCAGAAATAACCATTGCCCTTGCCCAGGTTCAAAATACAGTTCTTAAAATATTCAATCTTGGTTTTATAATAGAGATCAGAACCTTGGCATTTATGTCACATCTTAATCTAAATGAGAAGGTTACACCATTCTGCCATGATCCGTTTCTAAGATTGGGTAGAAAACTGATCTACAAAGGCTGTAGATCTTTTCTTTAAGAATAATTTTCTTTGTTAAGAAAAAGCTAGAATGTGTCCCACCATTGCAGGGGGTGAAGAAATAAGAATACAAAGAAGAAATGAAGGTGAGGGCATTTTAGACTAAGGATTGGGCTAGAGGTCAGGATGGGGAGGTTTCCTTATCTGTGGAAGAGTAGGGTTCCCACTACTTTGAACATTTTAAATCAAAATGCATGAGGTACTAGAGCAAGCAAGATTAGGAAAAAAAAAAAACCTCAGAGGGCAGGGAACTGACCCAGTTTCATGCCTTTGCTTTGAAATGCCCATAATTAGTTCTTCCTTTTACCCTACTATCCTTCATTTTATTTTTTTAAATCATTGCCACCTACATTCTTCTCATTCATTCCTCTGAGTACAATTAAACTCTACTAAAAACTCCATTTTAACAATAAAAACAAAAAAGCAACATTACCTGTGCATGCTGCCCTCACTTTCTGCCTTCTGAAGCAGAGGGAGCAAACCACCACAACCATGCTCAAATTGGCAGCCAAGATGTTTGCAGCTCTTTTGAACTACATTTTTAATTTCAGCTGCCTCTTGGTTCAAAGAAACATCAGATTCCATCTGCATTTTATATCTCAGGCTCAAACAAGAACTCTGGGTTGAGATGAGTAGATCTTTGCTCTATCTTTTGCAGGTATTCTTCAGGGCATCAAAGTTTCATTTGAACTCTTACCTTAAAGTCAAGAAATATATTGCTTATGGATCTCCAGGGAAAATGACACAACTGAAAGTTATTAAGTGCACAGACTCAATATTTGTCCATCCCTTCCCAAAGAGACTCAAGACAAGGCTACTCGCTTTCTGGAGAATAACTGGTCAATCATTTTAAAGCCTGAGGGGGAGCAAAAGCATTAACTGTGGTATTAAAGCAAAGCATCGTTAACAGCACTGTGTGTTTATGGGAGCAATGTAATGAAAAGGGAATATTTATAGCCAATATCGGTTTATGCAGTGAGCACATCCACCCCTACCTCAACAAAGCCTGATTCCGAGGTTTATTTCACCTTAAAAAATGGTCAGACCTAGGCTGAAAAAAACCTGAGGATCTTTATCAGACAGCAGCTGAGCATGGCGTATGGGTATCTCATCCTAAATTGCCAGATATATCTGCTTCACTGGTTGTACAAGATGGGCAGAAAACCTCCATTGCATCATTCCAGTCAGATAAACATGACCTTTTTAGTATTATTTTTCAAGTCTAACAGTTTTCAGTACACACCCCACCCCTCCCTATGCCCCCTCAAAAATTGCTAGAAAGCAAGTCGTCAACATCACCACCCAACAGTGTGCCCAGGTTCAGGGAGCTGCACAGGCTGTCCAAGTTCTGAAATTCTAGTTGATTTGGAGATATTTGCTGTGTTTTCATTTTCAGAGGTGGAGGAGGCAACATTGATAGCAAACCTGAAACTACAAGCACAGCTTTAAAAGTGCAAGAATGGAGAGCTGGTTAGAAATTTTATACATTTGGGCATTTATCATACCCATAGTTGGTAGCTGGCAAATTGTCAGCAAAACACAGAAGAACACAGTGGATTATTTTCAACCAGCTTATTTTTGCAGCCAGGAGAAGAAGCCAACCTTGACAATTAACAGGAATCATGTTCAGAACAGATACCAGCAAATTAATGCTGATTATTTTTTTTTCCTTCTGCCTACGCAGTGCATCCTAAGGTCTGTGGATACAAGCAGAGAATAAAGTGGATGCTGAAGGGAAAAATACAAGGTCTCATTTACAATGCAGTCAGGAGAACTGTAGGAAAGGAAAGATAAAATATTATTGCAAGCGAACAGCAGCAGGGAAGTGGCATGAGCCATAGCAATGCTGCTGATAACAAGGCATTTATTTAGAAATTATCAGAACAGAAGTCTGTTTTTTTTCCTTAGTGGATTTTTGGGTTCTCAGCCTTTAATTTTATTTTTAAAGGCCTTTTTTTTAAAAAAAAAAAAAACACAACACCTTATTTTCTATGTTACTTCACAGTCAGAGTTATACTAGATGATGTGTAGCTACATGTCCAGAGTTTCATAGAAAAACTCTTCCTTTAGTTTGGGGTGGGGATGAAGAGAGCCAGTACAGGCAAAGAGGACAGAGGGGGAGCTGAAATTTGTTCTTCACCTTTGGGGCTTACAGAAGAGCTTCACAAACTGTAAAGCCAGACATAACCACAGCTGTGCAACATGACAAATGCAGGCTTTGTTTCACTGAGCTCAGTCTGAGAAGCTCATGCTAATTAATTCAACAGCACAACTTCCCAGCTCTCAAAGTCTACCTGTCCCAAATGCCCCACAACCCATCATCAGAGTCCCAGACCTTTTAGGTCTTCAGATGGATAGTGCTAGAAACAACTCCTAAGTGTTCCTTAACACCACGTACTCCTAACACTCATAGGAGGGCAATAAGTCTTATAAAAAGAAAATTATGGGACTGCAGTCCAGAGAACACCTTTCATTGTCAGTTATCAAATAAGGCAGCATTCTTTGACTTTCTTTTCAGCTGACACATTTCCAGACTTTCATTTATCCAGCAAGGACTTTAGACCACTACAAATAAAATCTCTTTACAATAGGCTGCAGGCTTAGGCAAACTGCTATTTCTTATCACCACCAACATCCATTCCTGGTACATAGCACTTTTCAGTACTGTCTTTTGGGGGGAAAAAAAAAGAATTATGCATTATGAATCTTCTTGTGACCTTTAGTGTAAACTTCCCAGCAAGAAGAACGCCTGATCTCTCTTGGCCAATGTGCGCACGCTCAACCGGCACGAGAACCAGCTCGAGACACTGCCCTTTGGGCTTACATCATTTATCAAGATAGGAGGTTGTCAGGCTCCTGCCTGACATGCACTGGTCCAGGAAAAGGAAGCGGTGGCCATTTACCTGAAGAAAATAATAGCACACAGCTGGGTATTTTGTCAGAAGAAAAATTTTTACACAGCAAAATTATCCTAATGAAAAATTGGAAATACATGCTGAACAGAGGCACTCTAATTGAAGACCAGAGGGATTATTATTCTAACCCAGGGGAAGCATATCCTTAATAGCAGTTTGGGTGGGGTAACTGGAAGAGCATAAAGAGAGAATGGCTAAACCTATGTTTAATGCATTAAGAGATTTCAACCCATTAACACCTTATATCCTCATTTCACTCACATTCTGCCTCTCCTAAAGAACCTGAATTCCACCATGAACTGAAAGGAAGAAGGAGGAGTATCACTGAAGGACACACCTAGGTAAAATTGTCTTTCCACTCCTTGCTCCTTTTTATATTTCTATAGAAAACCAAAGACTACATTTCATATTTACTCAGGGACTGAAGGCAGTAATCCCTCCCACAGCAAATTCTATCACCTGGAGCATCTCACACTACCATCTCACAAAAGCTACATCAAGCTCAGGAGGGATTAATGCTTTTCCTTTTTTTAAATTTACATCTACAATACCTTACAACATTAAATCGGAACTCCTCGGCTTATGCTTTGTACTCAAAAGGTTAAACTATTTCCTTTATGAAGATGTTTGGGGTGTGAAGAAAATAAATGGGTGCAATAAAAATAAATCAGCTCTTGCTTCACTGGTTAATGCATGTAGCTTTGCCTATTGCCTCATTCAAACTCCAATCTCACAAAAGCTTTGGAGAGCAGAGAAGCAAAATAAAAATGACAGTGGAGAGAGAGCGGAAGGGGAGAGGAAAGGAAGGAAAGATGAGTTTTCAGATGAGATCTGAAAACAGATGGGGAGTGACTGAGGCACAGAGATTCATTGTTCTTGCAGAAATAGCTCTGAACGGATTATTAAAAGCAGCCCATTCTTATACTGTCACACAGATCCACAGGAGACTTTCGTAGAAAATCTACTAGCAGCTTTCTCCCCTATTCCCAGCTCACAGCTTTCTGCAATAATTTCCACAAGTAACCACATCCTTTCCCTGGAGATCTTCTCATCCCTTTTGCCCCTGCCCTGTTCTGGATCTGGCCAGGAGGGTGCACTCAACCTGCCTCACATCACCTCTTTACACTCTAACAGTGCAAGTAGAAGTAGTCCCAGGGCTTCTCCACTTTATTTTAAGGCACTGGCTGGTAATCAAACAAGATAAGCACATAGTAAAGCTTTTCCCAGTGCTCAGATGCAGTGCTGGAATATAAGAGCATGAGCATTAACATTTCATTCTCTGAATAATTGAGCACCATAGATTTGATTCCTAAAGCACACTTACACAAGACTCTGATCTGCTTGACTCTGAGTACCATAGCCTCCAATTTGACCACTGAATCTTGCCTTGGCTGTATGAAGGTCAAGATACGTATACATTTTCCATACATGTGTGGTCCATCTTTGCTAAAACCAAACCCAGTTTCTCCTTAACTGGAAGCAGGGTTTTGATGGCTTGCAGAAAAACAATTTAAAAATCAGAGCTCCTTGGTTAGGTTTGAGGGATCTCTGCAGATAAGACTTGAAAAATGTAATCACCAGCAAGACTATGTAGACACTTCAGACATTCACCTTGCTTCATGATATAGACTTTGCTCAGATCCTTGATCAACTGCTCCATCAAGCTTATTCTGTCAACCAGAATCTTGACACTCCTAAAAAAATATAAATTATGGTCTAGGCAAGGAATTTTCTCTTGTTATGTCTTCTAACATCCTGAGAGTGGAATATAAGCTATGCTTACAAGTTGCTGAACTTATCACTCCCTATGCCCTATGCCTTGCTTAGCCACTGGAGCACAGGTATAAACTATACTTAGTCGAACAAGGCCATGTACAAGCATCACAATTTATTAATGGGGAATTTTAAAGTGACTCTCACTTGCTACAGGTGTAATGTCCAGTCTTATTTCAGCCTTTCCAATGGAGGGCTACTTTTCTGAAAAGATTTAAAGCTTTTCAGATACGATTTTCCTTTAACACAAAGGAACAGAGCAAAGGAGACATTCCCCCCTTTCCTCCCCCAACCACATTGATTATGATATATGGCAGGTGGCGAAAAGCAATTTCTAAGAGTATCAAGTATGTTTTTGCTCAGGTCCTCAATTGAGGAAAGCTGCATTGCCTACTCACTGGCAATTGATTTGCCAGGTTCCAATTTAAGTAGCAGATTGCCACAGCTACCCAGGCATTTCATGCGCCTTGCATGGTCACTTATGTCAAAAACACAAAGTTCTTTTTGGCTTTTTCAGAATACACTGAAGAGGTAACTGGCAAGTCTCAACAGCTTCAGGCCATCCTTGCTTGCCACATCTGAACATTGCCTTTGGTATTTACTTAGTATCATAAACTATTCCAGGAATGCTCTAAGGGTTTGAGTTCTAAAGCTCTCTGAGGAATTTTATCTTTTCAGCTGGATAGCAAGTTCTACCAAAAGATCTAGGGCTCAAGGTTTGGCATCATGTATGGTGCCCTACAGCAGCCCTGGCACATAGCTGGGTGCTACAAACAGAGAAGTAAAGGCAACATAGGTGGAAGATCAACTTTGGACCTTGATCCCTAAAATAAAGGGCTTAAATCTTGTCAAGATATTTAGATATGTCAAGAGTGGCCTCTGGGATCAGAAAGGAATTGCCTCAGAGGCAGAAATGCCATCCATATTTCTAGCCTCTGAGTCCAAGCCACTGAGCTCTCCCTTCACTGCATGTGTGACACAAGGGATAAACAGATCCACTGACATGTCCAGACTAACCCCTCAGATATCCAAATCTAGGCTAGGACCCTTTCAAAGAGTATAGACACATCAGGAGACATCTCTGGACAACACATTGAGATAGAAATTTCAGCACCAGAACCTCATTTAACTCCACTTTTTCTAGAGCTGCATTAGTCCAAGTCAGGATCTACTTGGGTAACCAACCTGTGGAGCCTGGTTGGATCACCAAACACCTATGTGATTGACAGCCTCATACATAGTGTCAGTGAAGAAAGATGTGGTGGATGGTTTCTCTTGCTGGAAAAATACATGCCAACAGTGCTATTGATTGTTCATTGTACTGTTTGATTGCAGGTGCACTTCTGTAGCTTGTGACCATCACTGTCTCATGCCATCCACAGCTTTCATCCATTACTGCTGCCTGATCCTGATCAAACATCATCTTGTCTTTTTCCAGAGCATGTAGCACAGACCCTCAGCTTTCAAAGCATCAGTCTCTACTTGAATAGCATTCCTCACCCAATCTCCTGGTTTAATATCATCCTATATTACTCCAGTTGTAGACCTCTCCTTTCCCTCAAGGCCTCTCTCAAGTAGGAAGGTAAGAAACAAATAGCCCTGAACTTGTGAGACTTCTCCAAAGATTCCCATTTCCAGAGATATTTCTGTGAGCATGTGGAAAGGCTTTTGTAGCTTCTCCTAGATCTCCTGCTATTGTGCATCTCCTGTTTTCTTTAATAGAGGAACCTTTCCTAACAGTATTGTGGTTGTTTACCATACACAGTGCAGTGTTTTATTGAGGTCTAATACACTTCAGACTGCTGTTGCTGTTATCAGAGAGAAGTCTCTGCAGGGAGACCATAGGTTACCCGATACATGAGTAGGAGGAGAGATGCAGAGGGCAACTTTCAAGCCCAGTGCCAGTTTTTGGAAGGGAGCCCTGTGAAATCCCAGCAAAGCTACACAGTATAATCACATTTCATTATCACACAAGGAGGCCCTCCGAGACATCAGCATCAGTCTGTTCATCAAAACTATCTTTAATATGTAACAGGCAGAAAAAAAATATTCTCCATTCACAATAGCAAATATTTACCACACTCTGCTACAGAAGGTCACCCCAGCTGTTACACATAGATCCAGAGGAAAAAAACTACTGATAAGCAGCTATTAAGTCTTCCACTGATGTCTTGGCAATCTCTGCTTACATTCCCATTCTGCAGAGTCTGTAACCAAATGCACGTATTTAACCAGAAGAACAAAATCAGCTGCTCTCTATGCGATTATTCAGATGCTGACTTGGTACCCTGGAGGGGCTGCGACAATATTCACGCAGCAGTGATGGATGAAAGAAAGAGGTGGAAGGATGGAATAAAACCAAGAAGGGAAGAGCTAGAAGTCATTTGCAAAATCCCATTGCTCACATTGAAAAACATCATGCCTCCCCCTAAAAAACCTGATAAAACATTGAGGATATTGCTTTTAAATGCTTATGGTTTTGTGTTAACTCTTAAATCTTCAGTACAAGTATCTGAACACATGAATTTAGGCTCCTTGCTACAAAGATAGAAGAAAAAAGGTAAACTAAGACTGATACATCAGTAAAGAGGAGATTCAGATTAATTTAAATCAAGTACTATTTTTTTTCCTGACATTTCCTCAGTAAACTTGATAGGTCTTATATAAATGATCCATCCACCCCAAAGCTGTTTGGACCAGTATGTTTTCACAAGCAGCAGCTTGATAAATTTACCCGGGGATCTGAGGTTTGCAGGTTAAGTGCAGTCCTTAAGAAAGGATATTCCTCCCCCTGAGAAATTACCTTTTCTGGAAATTATTGAATCCTTCACTATTTTTCTAAAGCCATTCAATGCTGAAAGTTCCAGCAATGGATTATATACCATCTCATGAACAGCCATAAAAATAGCTGGAAAATTCACATTAAAGTTGTGTCTGTCAGAAATCCTGCTATCTGGTGCCACTCAGCTGAGATTTTCTTTTGCTTCCAGAGTTAATCTGGTTTTGTATGGTTGCACAGGTGCAGAGCATTAGCATATGGATACAAAGCAGTATTTTCCCTGGATTTTTTGATCTAATTTTATTATTGACTCTTATAAGCCTGAAAAACAAAGGTCACACATTGCTCTGGATGCAGCAATCTGTGCAGAGGTCATCAGAAGTTCTACAGAGTTCTACTAAGTTACTTGAAATGTTTGTTGGGGGGTTTTTTGTGCTCCCTACCACCTCAGTAGGATTCCCTTTCCTTAAAGATTCTTGTTTCTCACATCTTCACATACCACCAGACTCAGTCCTGACTACTTTCCAGAGCCATTTTTGCCTTCTCTTCCTGACCACTGACTCTCCACTTTCAAGTGCACACTCCCACTCTCTGTCAACCAAGTCAAACAGAAATGATTTTTCCGTCACAAGCACAGAGAATTTTGAAGAAATTCTCCAATGTCATGGACTAAGCCAGAACCTGAAGTAATGCTTCTATGAGCATGAGGTCTGTGGACCAACATAGTCCTTCACACACTTTCAGCAGAGCCAGGCAATTGCAACACTGGTTTCGCCCAACCTGGAAGATTCAGATTTGTACTTTTTCTTTTGTTCCCCTCCAGCACAACATTTTAAATGCCTCCATAAGTTCTTGAAATACATAGACAAGGATGCAAGGTAGACATCACTTCAGCATCATTGTCCTTATTCTTTGAGAACAACAGTCTGTCTTTCCAAGAAAATAAACTGAAGAACACTTGCATCTCATGGTGGCCAAACAAAAAACCATCAGGATAAAAAACAAACCCCAAAAAATCATTAAAGCAATCTTCAGCTTTGCTGTGGGCAAAGCCTTTCACACAGCTTGCTGTAGACACCGTTATTCCAGGGCTCTTATGTCACTAACCGCTCCAAACACATGTATGGACAACACATGTTGAACAAAATAGTCCATATGGCATCCCTCATACTCAAATGGAGAGGACTTTGCAGAGGTATGCTCCAAGGAGGCAAGCTGGCTGCTGGGCAGGTCCATTGCTGACCTCTGATGGTCAGAGCCAGACTTACACGGCCAGAGACAGTCTCCAGGACAAGGGGGAAGGATCTCCCACCTCTGTGTCACTCCTACTGACAAGAACAAGCAGCTCCTGAGCTGTTCATCTCAGTTTGCCTAGTCATCAGTGACAAGTTTGGGGTGAAAAAAAACCACAACCTGGAGAAAACTTTGGTTTAACCCAACTGTCTCTTCTTTGCAGAGACCAGTTTAAACAAAGTCTTGTATCACAGGAGAAGGAAGCAGTTGCAAGTCAGTAGCAAGACCATCCTTGAAAATGGAATTGAGGGTCTCATGCTGTCCTCAGACCACACCTGACCACAGTGAATAAGTTCACAACACACCAGTGTTCAGTTATAGCACATGGGGGGACTTTAGTGTCCAGTCTTCTGTCTGCTCAGCTACATCAAGTTCAACAATAACAGTATAGAAGCTTACTGAAACCTCCTGTCCCAGCAGCTGCCTTAGGAACTTCAGTCCAGATATGAACACTCAAACTGGGATCCACCATGACTGATAATTAGACATGGCCATAATCAATGTTTCCTCACTGCAAAACAACACATCAGAAGCCTTCAAACAGGGAAGATGTTGCAGGGGGTAGGTACTGGAGAAGGGGTGAGATATTTCAGAACAACTGCTCCCTCATCACCCTGTTCCTCCCCCTTCTCCAAAAAAATCATGGGAGCTAAAATAACATTTCTTTCAGCAAATGTCAAAAGAAGGAACTTTCATGACTCATCAGCTGTTGTTTTAGCCTGCAAGGGACTATAAATTACACTAATTAGAACATGGTATTTTTCTTGCAGTTATACAAAACACTGTCTCTTCCTGTGACATCTAGGAGCAGAGCCATCAAGCAGGAGCATGCTCTGTGCATGTTTCAACTAGAATCCACAATTCACTTCCATGAAAATCCTCCGAGCAGCAAATTGGTGAGAGCTGGCAGAGTGCATCAAGAAAGCTGTGCTGAATTACGAGAGGAGAGAGAGTAAATTAATGACCAATCAAACCTGTCCAACCAGAAAAGGAGCCATTCCTTACTGTCAGGGACTACAGCACCAGTATCACTTTCACTCTGAGCAGAAAGAAGGTAATTTATGGGGTCTTCAGTCACTCACACCACCAGTCCACGTGGATAAATTCAGCATTTGCGACTGTGTTTTCTGGGAGCAGCTTATTTGCATTTCACCACATACACACACGCACAATCTTAGACAAGCCAAACTGAAAAACCTGGCTATAAACTGTCACTTCAGTTTTAAAGCCTGAATTATCCCAGCAAAATAAAAGCAGAGATTTATTCAGAGCCCAACATCCTAAATCTGGTAATTACAACAGGCTCCTGCAGAGCCATTGCCTTGACTCACCTTCCAGCAAGACTCCTTCAGGGATAGATACACAAAGGGGTTTTTCTACTGCACTCCTAGAGCATGGCAGTGCATTAGTGAGCCCTAATCTATACAACCCCCAAGGTGGGCATGTATGTGAACAATGTGCCCATAAAATAATGGTACTGATGAGGAGGAAGCTGCCCTAAAGCAGAGCTGCTTCTCGTAGTGCCCCATTCATCAGAGCTTGGATTGGTTTCCTCTTTCCAAAAAGGAAGAGAATTGCTTGACCTATGAAGGCTGATGGGACTCAGTTGTCTACTGATAGCACAAGCTGAGCCCAGGGCTATGGAGAAGGCTGGAGGTGGATCTGAAGCAAGGAGAGAGACCACTAGCTTTGGCCAACAAGTTATCAACTAGAGCTAGTCACACATTTTTTTTCCTCAGAAAGTTGTGTTTTAATCCTGGAGAGACAATGACCTTCCTCAAAATAGGGCTCCCTGGTATTTAATAACATTTTAAAGAGTTTATTCAGTTCAACACTAGTTATTTTATTGATTTTTAATAAAAATCTCTTCTGCCACTGTCTAAAAGCAGTAGAATATCTACATTTTGTATCACTACAAGGCTGCTGAACTACGTGAAAAACTTTGGTGAAAAGAAAACAAAAAAACAAACTTTTTTTTTAAATAAAGGAATACTATGTTGGTTGCAAAGCCACCACACAACCCAGAGACCAAGGCAAGACTCTGCCTCCCTCCAGAAACACTACAGTAACATCATCTGCTTGTGCTTTGCATGGAGATTGCAATCCAGGGGATGGGGGGAGCAGTGACGGACAAAGCCCTCAGATTAATGCTGTACTAAGAAAAAAAAGCCTTTGGCACCAGCAAAAACCCAAAGGAGCATTTCTCCAGCTGTTTGGAGCAGGGGCCTGCAGGGGTCCTTCTTACTGCTCCTCACAAGCCACCACGACTACCGAAGCCAAAAGCAGTTGGAGACCAAGTGCTTGAGGGCAGCTGTGATAACAACCTCCCCTCCCACCCTAAGTGGGGGGCACAGAGATGGACCCAGCTGCCTGCAGATGCTTCCCTTGGGGTAGGCCCCCCAAGCACTGGCTCCCTGCCCCACCGCCCACAGGGATGCGTGGAGCTCCTCACCTGCACCACCACCTCCGTAGAGAAGAGCAAGCCATGTATCCTTCACCCTTTCTGCTGAAGTTAGCAACTTGAGGAGTTCAGCAGCATCTGGTGGACTTCTGGACACTTGGATTTCCAGACAATGACTCACACACACATCCTGGGACAGTAGAACTTGCGGCATTAAGAAGAGGTATTACCAAAGACCCCACTTTCTCTTGATTGTGCAAGCTTTAATTGGCACCTGAACCTCCTTTAGACCAGACAAGCAAGGGGCTAGTTTGTGTGTTGCATTCACCCCTCCAAAAACATCCCCTCTGGCAAGGGGAACCAGACAAGGGTCTGCAGGGGGATTTGAATACACAGCCCCACAGTCCAGGCATTACTAAAGGAGCAACAATCCAAGTTAGAGAATGAATTCCTTAGAGAGAAGGATTCATAAGGTTTGTTTCTGCTCTTTGCCATGAGCCACAGCCCAGGTGCAACACAGGCAAATCTCCTGAGCAAAAAAAAGTCACCAGCACCCTGACCCAAGTTAGCAGGGAGCAGGTTCTTGCCCTTCACACTTTATTAACATAGCACAGTTGTCCATGAGGTATTGAAGTTTGGAGAGCCCTAATCTAGAATAACACTTCTCAGCCAGAGGATTGTGAAAGACAAATAGGACACTGCTAGGTGCTGGAAATATCATTCCTTTAAGTACAGAAAATGTTGCTTTTCCGCTGCTGGCCAAGATCTACATCATCTTTTTGAAGTATGTACAAATATAAATGGGCCCAGCATTTTCTCACTAGGGTTTTTTAACTCTTAACTTCACAGTAAACAGAATCAAAAAAAAAAGAGACGAAAAATCTTTAGCTTCTGTTAAGGTACCATCACCCCAAAGAGACAGAGATATGCTGGTCCGGAAGGTCTCTATGCACCATAGCAGGACAGAGCAGTAGAGGCACATGCATACAAAGCTATCCAAAAACCAAAGTATATTTATCCTGTCCACAGACCTGCTGCTCCTCAGACTTGAAGATTTTCAGCAATTGCCAGCAGTGCCTCTCTACTCCCATGGGCTTTGTCCAAAAAGGTCAGAGCCCATACACCCCTTTGGTGTCCCCCAACCCCACCCTGCTCTGGCAATGGGGCACAGATCTCCTCTGTGTGAGGCTCTCTCAGTAAAACAGACAGCATATGGCATCCCACGATCAGCCTTATGATCTCATCTCGTCTGACTGCTATTTTTACAGCTTGTTATTAATAAGCATAAACGAGGAATTTGAGGTGCTGTCACATTGGATATTCACACGCTTACAGCCCAGATGGTGCTTTATCGGGATTACAGATTGCCAGGCAGAGGAGCACGCGGAGGGGAGCCAGGCACAGCTGCACACGGGCTCTACTCCTTATTCCCAGCTATGAGTAGGATATAGGTGAGGCAGGAGAAGAGAGCTACATATCTGCCCTCAAGCGAACAAAAGTCACCTATTAGCAAAACCATAGCACCTACCTTGGTGAACTGATAGAGGATGAACCATGATTTGCAGCTCCTACCAGACTCAGCAAAACAAACAAAGCTCTCTCAGAGGGGTGGGTGGGTATATGTACTCTCTGAGCAGGAGCATCAGCTCAACAGCTGAGCTCCATAACTTTCATTATTTCCACCCACCCTGCTGGCTATCATCTTCCTACTACCTTAGCAGGGAAGAGCTAAATTTAGGACACCTGTGGGTGGGTTCACCTGTGATCCTTCTCTCATCCTCCACAGACCTACCCTAAGTCCTCACTGTCTTCAGGTTCCCTCCATCAGTAAAGCCCAAAGTTGGGCTCAGGTGGTAATTAGTGCAAGCTTCAGGCTTCACATCAGGTGGCAATTAGTGCAAGCCTCAGGCTTCACATCATGGAGGGGGGAGAAGTTTGCTCCTGAGACAAAAGGGCAGCTCTGACCCACTGTTTCATGGGCTGAACATACACATATGGAGAATAGAAAGAACGTGAAGACATCATGGACTTTTAACACAGATGCCCACCAGTGGCTGCATCCCCTATCCCCCCATGCCACTATCCAGGGTGTTGTCTAGAAGGGTTCACTCAGTCTAAGACAGCATCAAGGTCTGATCATTAGATGAGTTTAAACTGCACATTTCAGCCATCAGGTTCTTTTAGCCTGGATGGACACTGAAGTCCCTGGGGGCACTGCAGCCCTACTTTGACTGGTTTTCCTACTATACCTTTTCCTGCAGAAACTACTCAAAGAGGGGCTGTAACAAATTCCCTTTGACTAGGGAACAAAACCAGTCTCCTTGCTGACCTCATGACCCACTGTCGTTACATGGGTCAACCCTGTTCACATCATGTGCTCAAGTGTTTTGACCTACAGATATGGAGAACAAAATCTCTTTGAAGTCAGCAACGTCCAGAGGAAGGACGAGAGGGGGAAAATGCCCTTCAACACACACGAGGCAGCACGCAAGTTTATGAGGCAGCAGCTTCTGGCAACCTGACAGGCATGGAGTGTGCATGGAAACCACTGGGTCCTTGGGGTGGTTTCCACCCAGAGAAGCAAACCTCTCCAATCACTCAGCCTGTGGACCAACCCATGGCTGCAGAAATGCCTTCATACATGCTTCATATGACCTTGGCAGAAATACGGAGCTGGGGATAGAGTCATGAAGAAGGAGGCGAAACACTGCTCACAGATGACAACCAGATATAAGTGTCCTAGAGATGGGAAAGCATCTCTCTGACCTAAGTGCAAAAGGATGGGGAAAGAAAAAGTGCAGCAATGGGTCAGGGATGGCAAAATGTAAGAATAAGGCAACAGGAGGAGCAGGAAGAAGGTTTTAAGATTATATATAAAGAGGAACAAAGCTGGCTGAGAAAGGCGGTGGGAATCGGCTGTTCCAAGCAGCCCAAAAATACTGTCCAGCTGCACACAGCCCCAGGGGCCGGAGGCCAAGGCTGGGTGCCTGGCTGAGGGAGGAGGGGGAGATGTGGCTGGAGGGGGAGAGGAGGGGCAGAGAGGGCTGCCAACACCTCCGAGAGCTTTACAGACCTCATAAAACAATCTGAGCTCCGGCTGTTCACCGGGTTCAGCCCAACACACCAATGCCCAGGGTAGTTCCTGCAAAGCCAAGCACCTGAGCGTGATGGAGATGGGTGAACCCCTCACTCCTGGAAGGCGAACGTGCAGCACAGCAGCCGAGAGCACATGTGTGTGTTGAAACCCCATGAGTGCTCCCGCGTGGGCGGTTAACAGAACCGTTCCTCCCTCCCTCCCTCGCCTGCCCTGGAAGCGGTGAAGGCTGGAAGGGCCTCTTGTCTTTAACGCCTCTCGCTGACCTTTACACAGGGCCGTGTGTGCCGTTGATTTATTTTACCCCACCAGGGACACCTCTGTAGCAATGCATTAAAAACCAGCAGCTTTGTGCTGCATGCAAGATACTCTGCAATTTCCTCTGACAGCAAGGCACGTTTGAGAGGGGGCCTGCATTGGTTTGGCTTGGGTTTTAATTTTAAAAGGTGTTTGTTTGTTTTAATGGGCTCAGGGTTGTCTCTTCAACACATTTGGCTGATCCTTCCCAACTCCTGCTAACTTCCAGAGGAGCAGAGAGACTCTGGTGCCTTGCAGGACAGGGCTGTGAAGCTGCTCAGCCCCAGCTTTGAAGAATTTATGTCCCCCACCTCTTCCCTCTGGTCAGTTGGGTGCCACTGCATCCTCTTCATCCAGTTTCCAGGCCTGATAACTGAATTTGCCTGAAGTGATAGTTTCATCCTCCTTTTCCCTCCTCTGAGCTGTGGTGAGGTTTGGGATGGTTTCTCAGGGCAGCCATGTGTTGCCCATCATTGTCCTGGGCAGAGGGGAAGGAAGGCGAGATGGGACATGGCAAAACGACATCATGGCATTTTGGCCAGTTGGTAAACCACCAGGGAAATAGTGGGGAGCAGGATGCAAGAATCTCTTGGAAAGAAGCTTCTGGATGAGTTTAGGCTATGGAGGACAGCTGAGGGAGTCACTGGGCAGGAAAGAGACAGCATGGAGAGGTACAGCAATGATGAAAGGCTTGCCAAAACTAGGTCCACAGAATAACCTTATTCCACCTACCTGGCCCTGAAGAAAGGAGCAAACCTCAGAGGTCCCACAGCTCTTTCCTCCCTCCCATCTCCAGTGCCTACTCAACCATCGGGGACTCTCTTTGAGGGAGAGAACTCCTTGCCTGCAGCTGGCTGTCTCCCCAGGAGACCATCTCCTCCTCTCACCCCCGCTGGAAGACACACTGGGGAGGGAGTTTGGTTTTGAAAACAGAAAGGAGCGTCTCACTGTGCCATTGTTTGGTGGGTAATTGCTTCCTTTCTTTCCCTCACTCCTGGTAAAGCCAGGGGCAATTTCTTCTAGCTGGAGGCAGCCTCCTTCAGTCTTCTACTTAAATCCTTAAGAGAGACTTTCCAAAGAAATAATTGCTGCCTTTCTACTTCACAGTCTTAAGGAATATCTTTTGACCTCATTTCAACACTTAGTGGGTTTTATTTAGGTGATGAATGGATTGTCTTCTTTTTTTTTTTTTTATTTTAGCTCCTGCAGTCTTTTCTCTTTTCTCCCTTTCTGATTCTTTTTCCTCTTTCAGTTCCAAAAAGGACATATACATTTGTAAGGTCAATTCAGAACTATTCTTAGGATTCAATGTTGTGCACATTTAAAATTACTTCCAGCAGTAATGTTCAACTCTGAAAAATAAGGTGCTTTGGATCAAATGAAATAAGACTTTTAAGTAAGAAATATTAGTTTATCCCTCAGTATATCCCTGCTTAATGCAGGCTAGAATTTAAATCCTTGCTCTCTAAGGGCAAAATTGTCCATCAAATTCTCTACTAAAGCCTATAAACATCTCAGGAGGTGAGGAGGTTTCATCAGCTCAACACAGCCAGTATATGATGGGGAAACTTCAGAGAAAAATGGATTTAATAAAGCAAATAAGGTTTCAGTGGATGGTCTCACTATAACAGCACTGACACAACCTTCTTTTTCATGCGTGAAAGAACTGCACATTTGTATTCAGTGAGGACTGTAAAACTGAAGATCAAGGAATATGTAGCTGTTATCTACCTAGAAGGAGAAACTACAGGCAGTAGTGAGCTGTGAGGTAGGACTGGAACCCATCCACCAAAGCCAACCAGAGGGGAGCTGAAGCCTCCTGTACTTCCAAGAAAATCCCTGCATTAGCAATTTATACCTTTATTCTCCTAGTCAGAGTTTATGTTCAATGTCTAGATTTTTGTCAAGTTTCTTCTTTAGTCCCCAGGAGGCCAGGACTTTCTTCTTGCTGCAAACCACTGGATGATACCATTTGTTAGAGCACCTGCTTGCCTGGTGGGTTGTGAACCTGTGGGGTGGCTCTGAAGAGAAGGCATGGCCGAGTGACAGTTCCTCCCTGGTGAGAGAGATGAGGAGAGAAAGATCCAGGGTGGACTAAAACAAGGAGAAAATACAATGCAGATACACGGTATCGTTTTGCTGCTTGGGGAGATGCACTTTTATCTGGTATCTAAGTGCACAATTTGGATGGTTCCTTCACCAGAGGAAAGAGGTTGGAAATAAAAATGAAATTATCACAAGGATGCTTAAAAGAATAAATGGACTGACAGTCTCCAGCATGACTTGTTTTTAGGACTGTCTTGGCACAGGACAAATAAGGACAGACATAGTGACACTTGCCATTACAAGATTCGATTTTTGGGACACCCCATATGACACAAAGGTGAGAAACTGCTGAAGACAAGTATTTCACACAGTGTAAGTAACCTAAAATCACAAATGCACTGAAGACTGAAAGGCAGAGAGACCTGTTTGAGATCTGACCCTTGACAACCATAGCAGTCCAGCAGAATGACCATCTGTGCCATTTTTTTCCCTAAAACAGTCCTGAAGCCTCCGTGCTACATCCTGTCACAGTGCAGGTGCTGAGCAAGAGCACCTGGGGCTTAGGAGCCTGTGAATTGGCTAAAGCCTACATGAAAAGCAGGGTAAAAATCATGAGGATTCCCTATAGAGTTCAAGAAAGTGTCTGAACTCTTTCCAGCCAATACCCAAGTTCAGAGTCAAGCAAATATTCCCCAACACCTCAGTCTGTCACTTCAGTTTTTCCTTCTTATCGGACGTGAATTGGTCACATTGCATTCCTTCTGCTCTCCAAAAGGCCAGGAATAAATCACACACAAATGGTTTGAATGCCTTAGACTTAAGCTCTTGCTTAAAGTTAAGCATGTGGTTAAGTGATTTGCTGGTGAATATAAGCTCTGGAGCATTTTGCTGAACTGGGCCTAATGGGTTTGTCCCAGTGGAACAGTCAGATTTGTAGAAAAGCTAAAAAAAAAAAAAAAAAAAAAAAGTTCTTAAATAAATCACATTATTTCAGAAGTTCAGAAAAGTACTGGCTTTTTTTATGCTTCAGGTATATTTTGCACGGAGGGTGGTCTTATTTTATCAAGTGAACTCATCTTCCTTACATATATGGACAATTTATACCTGTGAATTGCACCAGCTCTTTCTCTCCTCCCTCTCCCATACACAACCATAGATAAGCGTTCTTCTGAGCAAACGTATTGGCAGAACAAAAGGTTCTTTGGGAACAATACATTTATTGTTCCTCTTTGAAAAAAGAAATATTTTTTTAAAACATTAAAATTGAGCCAGGGGCTTGGGAGGAGGGAATGTAAAGAAGGGATTTGTTTTCCTACCATGACACCTTCTCAAATGAACATTATTGCTAAACAAAGACACATCAGAAGACACTTTTAATTAAATTGATTTATGGGATAATTCAACAGATTTCTGCCAGTTTACACCAGCAGAGAATTTGACCCTAGGTGATTCTGTGTGTGGGAGATATTTGTACTTCTGAGTTGGGGGGTTCAGGGGGTTATATGAATTTTAGATAGTCACTCTCTATTTGTGCTTATCATACATCAAAACCTTGAAGTATCTTTACAGGTTGATCATAGATTGCCCTTATTTGAGGTGATTCTTTCTTTAAATAACAAGAACCTGAAAAAAAGCCAGAAATTGTATATCTTTAGTTGATATGTGCATTTTGTGGGGGCTGAGGGTGGGGAAAGGTACCAGTAGCCTGAAAAATTTTCTTATTGCGAGTAATGTTGAGAAGAGAACAGTCTGGAGAAGCACATGAAAGCTTTGTCTGGGAATACCTCTGCATGCCTTCTCTTACAAAATCAGTTTCAGCCTTTGGAAGTTTTCCTTTGGCTGAGCATCTCTTCACATCTGGCAGCTTCTCTCACCCAGCGTCTCTCCCCAGGACCCTCCTGCTTTTTCAAAAGAATAAGAGCGTATAATCCTCAGCAACCCCTCCCTCCTCCCCACTTCAAGCCACTTTAGAAACCTCTGCCAAAAGCCTGTCTCTCTGGTATGGCAGCCGACTAACAACAGACTCGGGGTGAAACCAGATGTCCTCTCATCTTTATCTGTACATCTGCAGGCTGCAAGTTCTGGAAGCTCCTCTTCTTTGTGCCACCATGAGATAGATATTCATCTCAAACCAGGCCCATGGGTTGAGAAAAATGACAGGAAAATGCAACCTGCCAGCACTGACTGGACTGACTGGTTAAGTCAATGGAGAAATGAGAGGAGTGATTGCAGAAGGTCACACCAGGTAGGCCAAAAGCCAGTTGATGTCTTGAGGAGTGGGTATTTTCCAGCAGCTGCCTCTTTTCCTGCTGGTAGTCCTGTCTAACTTCTTCAGGAAAACATGAAACAACTCCTTGCTGCTCTCCATCCTGGGGCAGTCCTGGAAGAGCACAATACAGGTTTTCAGCAGGTACCTTCATCCATTCCAGTTTAAAGATCTTTTCACGTGTAGGATGCAGCTCATGATTTGTGCCAGTGTCTATTACAGTTGCTATAGAGGAGCTTTTTCAAATGGCCACTTAAAAGATTTTGGCTGAGGGTGTGTCTCGCTTACCATAACCACACAGAAAGTTTGATCACATAGTTTCTCAGCACGAGGAACATCCTTCACAGTCTTCTTCCCTTTAGAGATCTTATTTTGACAGGAAATAGTACAGCCATTAGGAAAAGAATTTAAACCAACAGCATCTTCCTCAGGCAGCTAAAAATGCCTTTAAGTTTGCTAGAGGTTTACATATCTATTTATTACTACCAGTTATTCAAAACATTGTTCCATTAACAGGAGCCCATCCATTGTTCTAGGCACCTTGTCACCATATTAAAATAGACAAGCCAACACCTATACCTAGTGTAACAGTGGGCTACTTATATGCTCATAAAATAAAAAATACACAGGCTTTCTCCTTCTTACCAGCAGTCTCCTTTCTCCCCTCTCTTTGAATTTCCCTTCCCCTCAGGCCTGGGAAAAAAGCTGTGTCTGTGCATCACAAATATTGTTCCAGCAAAACTTCCAAACAAACCATGGGAAGAGGCCCAGGACTCTCTTCTCTTTGTGCAGCCAGGGTGTCATTAAATGGTAGAAAAGACTTGAAAACCTTATTCTGTTGCTATACGTGATTTGTGTATCACAGAGCAGAGAGCACTACAGTCTTCAGGGCTGACACAAAATACCAGCACCTCCTCTGCGCCTTCTCTTGACACCAACCAAAACATGCATGCACCAGTCCAGAAGGAAGAAGACAACACTGGATAAGGTCTCTCCCTGCAAATGAAGGTCTCTCTCTTTTTTTCTTTTTTTCTTTATTTCTTTTTTCTTTTTTTTATTTTTTTCTTTTTTCTTTTTTTCTTTTTTTCTTTTTTTCTTTTTTTTAAAAAAATTTTTGTTGGAGATTCTTCACTCCATTGTCCAGTTAACGTGTCTCATCTACAGAAAGAGGCAGCTTTGCTATTTTCTTGGAGTCCTTCCCAGCACATTGGCTCCAAATCTCTGCTCTGTTTTTGTTCCCTTGTTTTGAACCAATGACGTACCCCCCTGGTCTTCAGCAGATACACACTTTTGTCACCCTATTTGATGGGGGTCTGAACCACATGGTTCTTTGCATCACTGGAGTTAAAAGACTTTATAGCTTGGATCAGTTCCACCCTCTATCCCATGACTTACGAACAGGGAGTACATTCATTTTCTTGATTTTTAGGTTTCTCCTGCGTGTTTGGCTCATTCACCTTCCTGACCTTTAACTGAATTTCCTCCCTGCATGCCACAAAAGCAAGTGACACAATGACAGAAGACACACATGCAAAAATACAGAAATAACCTATTGATCCTGAGGCTTTCAGAAATACATACGTGCAGAAGAAAGGAGAAAACATTTCTTCTTTCCAACCCCCTCTGCAGCTGAGAGCAAACACATTATCCATGAAGGAATTACAGGCACCACAACTGTTATAACTCGCTATTGTCATGCTGTGGGGAAGCAGTAGATTTGAAGTATTCTTGTTTCTTTTTTCTGAAGACTTTGTTAAGCCCTCTCTCTCTAACCATTCACCTGCAGCTGGCAATAAGCTGAAAACAGACCTGCATAAGCAACCTCAGCAAGATTTGCCTTGTGAGCACAGTTGAGTTTTGGGACCAATTTCCAACTCTTTCACTCAACCGTTCCTCTCTCCACATGACTGGATGTTCCCTCTCAGAAGTGACTCATTATAGAGGCATTTTACATTTTGGGGGGCAGATACAGCTTTTCATTATGTGTGTGTAAAAAGCTTGGCACAATGGCCTGTGATCCCTGTGGGTTGGCTGTAGGCTGCCCTCCAAAGCAAACACATAACACCACCACACATCCCTTCAACTCACATAAGAACCTGTGAATTTCTTTGGCACCAGAAGGTACCACGTTGAAGTGCAAAGCTCCAGTGGTTTAAAATGCCCCTGAATTTGGCCATGCATCCTCACAAGACCTCCACACATATGCACTTCAAGTTACACAGCTTGATCAGAGTCATGTACAGTGAAGAAGAAAAGGAAACATATCAGGGAGAAAAGTATAACTGTGTCCAGGACATAGGCATTTATATATATATAAACATATATATATACCTCTATATAAACATATA
>NW_010301711.1:0-5052 GCF_000700745.2 Antrostomus carolinensis
CAGGAATAGTGTGACCAGCAGGAGTAGGGAACTGATTGTGCCCTTGTACTCGGCACCAGTGAGGCCGTACCTCGAGTGCCATGTCCAGTTTTGGGCCCCTCACTACAAGAAGGACATGGAGGAGCTGGAGCGTGTCCAGAGAAGGGCAACGAAGCTGGTGAAGGGCCTGGAGAACAAGTCCTATGGGGAGCAGCTGAGGGAACTGGGATTGTTTAGTCTGGAGAAAAGGAGGCTCAGGGGAGACCTTATTGGTCTCTACAACTACCTGAAAGGAGGTTGCAGTGAGGTGGGTGTTGGTCTCTTCTCCCAAACGAGAAGTGATAGGACAAGAGGGAATGGCCTTAAGTTGAACCAGGGGAGGTTTAGGTTGGATATTAGGAAAAAATTCTTCACTAAAAGGGGTGTCAAGTATTGGAACAGGCTGCCCAGGGAAGTGGTGGAGTCACCATCCCTGGAGATATTTAGAGGATGTGTAGATGTGGTACCTGGGGACATGCTTTAGTGGTGAACTTGGCAATGCTAGGTTTACAATTGGACTAGATAATGGTCTTTTCCAACCAAACTATTCTATGATTCTATGACGTCAGGCTCTAGTACTGAATGAAGAAAAAAGAACCATTCTCCAGGGCCTACCTTGACAAGTAGAATGAATGTGCCATTAGTTCTAAACCTTGACAAAAGCTTGAGAAAGGGGTTGATGCAAGAAAAAATAGATGAGATAAAATGACTTGTGAGAAAATAAAGATGTTCGCATTCAGTTCAGCATTCTGAAATCTGAAATAAATAAAGGAGGATCCCCGAAAGTGGTAAATTTTGGTTGAATGACTATGCAGTGAATTGAATGAGAACTTCCCATTCATAATACTCATAGTTTCAGTACAGGTGCATTTGCCAAGAAATGTGAAAATTATATTCTGCATCTGTGACTGTTAGCAGAGCCTGAAACTGAATGAAAAGGATGTAATTCATAAAATGGACAAAATCTTACTTACTTTTTTGTCCATAGGAACATAGAGACGACCTTTCCATAGGAGAATAATTTGACTTCCTGCTGGATAAAGGCCTGAAGGCAAAGGCACTTGCTCTCTTCTTACCATCATCCGTCATATGTAATTTTTTTTCCACATTCCGTTCCATATGGCAATGTATCACACACTGAATGTTGTCATTTTCTGAGTGCTGGGAAAAATAGATGTTCTTCTATTGAATAGCTATCATTCCATTACTGAAGTGTCCCTTTTATGGTCTGACCTGTTCCAGGACTTACCACTCTCATCACAGTACATGTGGAGGTACTTTGCAGCAAAGAAGATTTCTTGCAGAAAAAATAAAGTAATATGAGAGACATAAAGCTGATGTGACTCTACAGATGTTATTGGCAGTCATGTCTGGACTGCAGCTGTAACCTTTTCAGCTTTGTTAAGGTTTGCATACCTGCAGTTCCACAGTTTACATCAAAAATTCTGCAACGGGCTTTGAAAACCCAAAGCAAAGGGAATTGGAACAAATGTGAAAAGAAGATTAGATAAGCAAGCTACTCTCTTTTTCTGAAGTTGTTTATTTGTTCAAAAAGATGTGTCAATGGCCACTCAGCAGCCATGTGGCTTAGAAACATTTCCAAATAATTGCTATTGGAGGTGGAAGCCTCTAAGTACAGTAAGTAATAACCAGATGGGCTAATTCTGCAGCTTCTGGTGTGGTGTTCCATTTTGGAACATTCATTAGATATCCTAATTTCATATTAACACCTGTATACAATGTTCTTCTCTTACATTTTTTTTTTTATATAACTTTTTGCTATCCACAATCCTTTGAATTGTTCTACTTATAGTAATCAGTTCTTCTCTTGAGCATGTCCCTTGTGTCTTTTGACATCAAACACTCATCTGGGGTCTATCTGAAAGTTTCCCATTCCTGTAAATGATCTTTATTGTGAAGTTAACTAACCAAGTGTCAGTCCACAAATAGACTTTAACCTGAGCTTATTTGTTAGTCCATAAAATCTAAAAGAGCTGTATCTATTTATATAGAAAATCAGCTTTAGAAAACTTACATACAACTTATAAAAATTGTAAAAACTTTATCCTAGCACTTCAATGTAAGATCCAATCACCTTCTATTAGGTAATTCAGCATAGCATCTCTGCAAACCTAGAATGTGCTATAGTGTCATATTGCTAATAAGTTACTGGGTTTTTGTTTTCTTTCTCTGTAGGAGGGATTTCCATCCTTATTCCAGCTTTTTGCATAGCCATGTTCCTAAGCATTTGCAGATTAAATTTGACTAAATTAAAAGGCTTTTATCCGGTATTGGGAAGTTTCCAGACCTAGAGGAAAACTGCCAATCTGAGTGTCTGCTCCTAATTTTGATGCAAAATCAACCATGGTACTTTAAGCAATGAAACTGTTGAAGGCAGCATAAAAAATCCATTTTTGTGGCTGTGTTGGGTGGCGAGAAGCAGGTGTGGATAGTACTTGTAACTGTTATGACTATTTCTAGATAGATCACATGACTATGCTCTTTGGCTTCTCCAGTGCTAAAGTAATGAGAATTGGCCATTATTTCAGATGGTCAAAGCTCTCTCTGGACTGGTTCTCTTTCATCTGCCAGTGAATCAATTTAAGCACCTATTGTATAGAATAAAATAAAAAGTTTTGAAACTGCAATTTTAACAATACATGCTCCATAAAAGCAACAAAACCAGTAGTATTATACAATAACCAGTTATTACTCTATGTAATAACTTCTCCCTACAGAAGCAGCACAAGTTAAACATAAATAAGATTGCATTGTTTCTGGAATCTGAATTAATGCGTTTCCTGGTTTTGCCTCTCTCATTTTGCTCCTCTTAGCCTGTCCCCTTGGTTTCTTTAAAGTATCAGTGGGAGATGACCCCTGCCATCTATGCCCTGCCCACAGCCACACTCCACTGCCAGGTTCCAGTGAATGTGTGTGTCAGAACCGCTACTATCGATCTGCTTCGGACAATTCTGATGCTCCCTGCACTGGTAAGTATTTGGATGGAGTGTTTGCAAGCAAGAAGGGCAGTTAATGAAAGAGAATGTGCCTGAATGATCCAGGGGAGTTGCAATTCATCTCTTCTCATGACCTCTGAAGTAACCCCAAACTTTCCTTTGCTCCTCCAGTTGCCTGAAGGGTATATCCGCTGACTGAATGTAGATGAGAAAGCAGACGTGTTCCCACATGCTTTTTACAATGTTGATACATTGGTGAAACTGTGTTTTGAGAATACTGGACTCTTGCAATACTAGATGCTCAGAAATTAAAAAATGTCAAATTGTAGATGATTCATGCAACCTTAAATAAGTCCATTGCAGGTAGGCTTTTAAAGAGAGAATAATGTACTAATTTCTCATGAAGTGCTAAACTAGTTTCATACATGGAGTAAACATTGTTCACTGAAGGAGTTAACCAGTATTTTTTTCCCTTTATCATTGAAAGTGTGAAGACCATATTTACTGCACATAATGAAAATTCTACAAAATTTATTGATAGAAAAAATAATTAATTTTTTCATTGGCTTCTCTGCAGTTCTCATCAGTTATGACTTTTCACAGTCATTGATTATGAATACTTATAGGTCTAGAAAGAATAATTGGATACCGAAAATGAAATAAGGTTAGAGATTAGCACTCAAAAATGTAGTTTAAATAATATATCAAACTTCACCCTTGAACTTTGTGGAAGCGACAGGGGAAAAATGAACTTCCTAGAGCATCTTGCAAACACTTTATGGTTCTGAAGTTAAACACTCGGAAATTAGGAATTGTGATATTGGGTTTTTTTCTGTAATCTGTTGGTTCCTATACTGCACAGAATCCATCTTCAACAGCGTCAAGCAATCTTTACTTCACAGGGATTATTTTTCTTGAGCAGTGGTCTATCCTTTGCATTTCCACTTTCTAGCTCCATTGTCTTCTTCCATTCTCATCCCTATGCCATCTTTTCACTCACTGCATTTTCCTCCTTCTCTTCACTGTCTCTGTGCCAGCAGAGTGTTGGTTGCACAGCATGGACAGTTTTTCAGCTGTCAGAGTTTGCTTCTGATGCCATTCAGGGATCTGACTGGCAGCAGGAATAACCATAGGGAAACTGGTTTTCAGTTCCTGCAATAGGTGGAACAGACTAACTGAAGTCTGAGAGAATTCAGAGGTATTAGGTGCTGAAGGAGATAATTAGAGGTCTCAGTAGAGACAAATCTTGACTAAACTTGTGCAAAATTTAAAATTTCAAAGTTCTGGAATTTCCCTAAACACTGGCTGTTCTTTTAGGGAAAAGTAAAAGTCACATCCTTGAAAAAAAGACCCTTCTTGTTATTTTTGTTTCTCTAAAATGTGATAGTACAGTTGCTCCTTTGTGTATGTAAGTGTATGTTTGATGTAGCAAAGCAGGGTTTTTTTAGCCTTGAGAAGAGCGAGAAGAAAAAGCAACTTATTCTTCTGTTCTTTCCCCCTTGCTTTGTCTTTTCCCCTCCCTCACCTATCTCCCATTCTTTCATGGGATTTTGATCTTCAATTCTGTCTTCTAGGCATCCCCTCTGCTCCCCGTGACCTTAGCTATGAAGTTGTTGGCTCCAACGTGCTCCTGACCTGGCGTCTCCCCAAGGACCTCGGTGGCCGCAAGGATGTTTTCTTCAATGTCATCTGCAAAGTGTGTCCAGCAGGGTCCTCTGGGCCATGTGTGCGCTGTGGGGACAGCGTACAGTTTGAACCACGCCAGGTGGGCCTGACAGAAAGTCGCGTGCAAGTCTCCAACCTCTTGGCCCGTGTGCAGTACACCTTTGAGATCCAGGCTGTCAACTTGGTGACTGAATTGAGTTCAGAAGCACCCCACTATGCCACCATCAATGTTAGCACCAGCCAGTCAGGTGAGGAGACCACTGCATCTGAGTCTCAAAATTTCCACTTCTGTCTCCTATTTAATTTGCTTTTATCTTTTGAATCCTGGAGCTTTGTCTTCTCACTTGTGTGTTGTGCTCTTTTTATCTTGTCCTGCTAGTTCTGTGATTTTACTTTTGCCCTTCTCATTCCT
>NW_010301711.1:5079-5413 GCF_000700745.2 Antrostomus carolinensis
CTCTTGGCAGAAAAGCTGACTTTAGCAGATGATGTGTGTCACGGATGGGAGTGGAAGGACTTAAGATGGTTTAAAAATCGCCATCAAAGATATTAGAAAAAGTGATTTTAATATGAATTTGTAAAAGCACAAGTTACAGAATTCGATGGCAAGGTTCACTACTTACTACATGGGAAAAGCGTACAGAGGAAAATCAAAATAGAATTGGGTTAGAATGATTTACACATGGATCTGCAGAAATATTTGTATGGAGATCAAGGAAAATTATTCACGTGGGGAACAAGGGAAATTGAGTCAAAATCGAGTTGGAGTGATTGATATAGGGATTAGGGAA
>NW_010301711.1:5425-7863 GCF_000700745.2 Antrostomus carolinensis
GACCCCCTCACTTTCTAAACTCCTTCTCAGAGAGGAGCCTAGGTGCAGCTGAATCTGCTGCTATCCCAGACTTGGTCAACAGTTTATGACTAAGGGATTACGTGTAGGGGCTTCAGTGCAGTGCTTTAACATGTGATTATGTATTTTGTATGACTCTGGGATAGCAGCAGTTTAAGGTTCTTTAACACTACTATTGTAAATCCCAAACTTTATCAGTTGATAATCAGCAACTTGCTATAATCAGCACAGAAACTTAATTAAAGACTTAAAAGGATTCTCTAAATTATATCACATACACACACACATACATATAGAGATTAACCTATTATTAATATATTTCTTTCTCTGCAGATTATAATAAATTTTTGGGACTCAAATGATTCTAGAATTGTTACAAGATCGAACTATAGTGAATTACTAATTTTTACTCTTCGTCAGTTTAGGTCATCGGACGGTTTCTATTCCCCTCATGAGTTTGTGGCAGACATTTATTTCCCATCATCTGACATCGGACAGTGAAAATCTACCTTAAAGGCATGCCAGATCAGGAGACATGTAGCAGCCTGCTATGATCTCAGAGAGCTCTAAAGGGCCTCACTTAGGATCTGTATTTATAGTGTCGCAAGGTGATTGACTTTGGTCCATATTTTTATTATGACCATTGTTCTTGTTAGATAATCTTGACACCTTTCAGAGTGGGCTGTGATCCAGGCAGAAGGGGTCTCAGGTACATTCCCCAGGCAGCACGGGCTCCAGGTGCAGTCAGGTAGTGCCTCTGCTGTACTTGTACTCAGGACAAGAAGGTACCAGGTTGTTTCAACTCACTGCTCCAGCAAACAGGATCAGAAAGTGACAGATTGTCCCAGCCTACTGCACTTGATTGAAATGAGAATAAAGTAGGCTGGTGTTGACAGCACAATATGGCCCAGGGAGGGGAGTCTGCACCACCGCCATGTGGTTGTGTATGGAGAAGAGCTGTTGGGGCAGAAGCTGCCCTAGAGAAGATGGCAATGGGAGATGTAGTTCTGTGGGTCAAATCCTGTTGCTTCATTATGCAAGACAGGGGACAGTATGGGGTTTGATGGGGATTTTGTGAGTATCGGTTTACCAGAGCAGCTTTTAAGAGAGCATTTCTTCATTACCTCTTCACCTTCTATATCTCCTACTCTTCTCCATTTCATCTTCTTATACTTCAATCAGCCTTTCTTGCACTTTTCACCTACTCATTTTTCTTTTTTGTCTTTCTGTGTTTTGAGATACTCGCTTTTTCCACCTTTCTTGTTCCTATACACTACCTTCCATTTTCGTCATTTCAGTTCATACTCTAGTGCACTTTAACAAGTGGTATTGAGAGTTCCATCAAATCTGTCTTCCTTTTCATTGCTGCATATCAAAGCAAGGAAGTGGAAAATAGAGACACAGATAGGCACTGTCTAAAGATGAAGATACAGTTAAAGACACAGATGTACGACAAGAAAGAATGTATACAGTGACATTTACTCATCACCTAAATATACATGACCCTGGCATGACATGTGTTAATAGTGTGGAGTCCTGTGGGTCATAAAAGGATATGAAAACTACAGTTTTTACTATTCCTGGAGAGATGTTAAATGGAATTTTGACAAAGGATCCAAAAGCAGAATCATCATTCCTATTTTACTGAAAGTGTTATGGCTTCTTCCACGTGCCATGTATTTTCTTTTTTTTCTTTTACCTTGTTCTTACCTTTTCAGCCTTGCTGTTCTGATAAGTGGTCTTGAAATATTATTCTCCTGTCAATAGGAAACAAAGATTTTTTTTTTTTCCTTTTACGTGGTAGAAATATTGAAATATGTTGTGTAGTTTTATTAAAGGTGTCGTGATCCTTGTAACTGGGAACTAAACTACAGGGATGACACAACTAAAATACTAATGGCGTGTGTGGGCAGTCAAAGGAAGGAGAGAGATTAAAGAGTTGAAGAGTAGGTCAGACTGATGGATAGCATACAGAAGGCTTATATATATGGAGGAAAACAGAGAATAGCATCAAGCAAATTCTGAATTTCTGCAAATGTCATATACAAGGACTGGAGCTGGAGAGAGCTGCATGCATGCAGGCCTACCATTCTGCTGAATGTCAACAGTAAGAGACTGGGCATATGTTGTTCTTTACAAGCATGTATAAGCTAGTATGGAGAAGAACTGTACACAGCTTGTTTAAGAGGGTATCATGAGGAGTAGCGTGATGAGGAGAAAAAGAGGGAACAATCTGAACTGAGTGACAGAAAATGTCTGTAAACGTTTAGAGATATGTAAATGTCAGACTCAAACAAATCCCTAATGGGATTCCACAGTGTAGTTGTGGAGACCCCTGCAAAACCAGGCTTCAGTAAAGCTCAAGAGAAGTGCTGCAAAACCAGATGTGGCATCATGATCTTGGTCAAATCACATCATGT
>NW_010301711.1:7883-11811 GCF_000700745.2 Antrostomus carolinensis
TATATACACCCAAGTGACTTCCTACTGTTATCAGATGTCAGGGGTTTGACAACATCTGTTTCTTCCCTTTGAAACATTACCTGACAGGCACTGAGTAACAGAACATGTAAAGGATACTCGGTCCCCTTAGGAGGTTGCTGCAACTGGGTGATCAGTTTTTGCTTACAGTAGAAGATATGTCTGGGTAATTTGTATGGTAATTCCAGGAAGTTCCTTTGGCTTCTGCTGGAGATGACTGTTTATTAACATCCCAAAGAATTATCTTTCTTCATGCTTCACATCTCAGCCTTCTTCATCTGTATCTGAGGTAATTTAATTGAGTAGCTGCTTCCTTCTCCTGCCTGTAATCACCAAATCTACCCTCTTCTTTTGTTTGTTTGACTTTTCTGACCACTCCTATTCCTCAAAGTGTCTCTTAGTGTCTCCGTGTTTGTTGAGTTTCTCTCTCTAAGGTGCCTCTCTTGTGCACTGAAGCAGTTGCAGGGGAGGCCAATTTTCTTAAACAGCAGTGTGTACTGAATGGCTTCTTTTTGTGTTTGGTTTTCTTTTTTCCTTGCTCTTCCTCAAGATCGTTAGGAGTGAGCTTGAGACGAGCTGCCCTCAATTCATAGTGACAGCTCGTACTAACAAGGCCCTGCTTCCTCCATCACGTGGCCTGTCTGCTGTATACCCCCCTCCCTTCGATCCCTTCAGCAGCTTTTCACTTTAGCATGGCTTATTGTTGTTGTGTTATTATAACAATTATTATTATTACTATAATTATTATATAAGCAGAGATGGACATTTCAGGACACGTCCATTTCATGGACATTTATGTTTTGAAAGAGACAAGGAGGGGACAGAAAGGCATGAAAAGTATGAAAAAAGCCAACTGGAGAAAGATAAGCTTTCAGAATAAATGGCCATAGTAAAAAATTTATCTCCACTGAATTAAAGGTAACCAAAGAAAGACCCTCCAGCCCTGGCAGTTTCTGAGTATTCTGTTTACTCACACGTCAGTCACAGTTCTCTTGCTTCTTCCAGCTGCTGATCCAAAAAATCCTCCTTCTCACCCCCTGCCCCTTTGTCAGAGATGTCCAACAATATTCTTTGCTGGAACAGTTCTACTTATTCTTTTTCCCCTGCTACCTATTTGCTCTTCATCTTTGTCTCTAAGACACTATTCATGTAAGAGTTTGCTTACCCCTAATAGTTTGTTAGCCCTGCTTCAAAGTATGATAGGATCCTTCGGTTACACAATCACATTTTTCTGGGGTAGCCTGATGATGTTCCTACTTTTCAGTGACAATGTGTCTGAAGACAGAATAAGAAGGGCTGGCACTGAAAAACTTTCCTTAATATAGTAAGAGTTAACAGCAAAACCATCTGAAACCTGTTTGGATAGTAATAATAAAACCTGTTTGTATAGTAATAGTGGCATTATGCTTCTTCACGGGGGGTGGAATCTGACACAAAGAAAGCGAAGAACTTAAAATCCAACCATATTATTAAAAAAAACCCAACCTGACTTAAATTTTAATGATTATTGTAACATCTTTAAGTGTACTTACCAGGGTAAACAAATACCTGTTCTCGTGTCTCAGGTCAGAAGTCAGATTTTCATTTAAAAGATTGTGATAAAACTTCCTCTGTGCACAGTTGTAACTGCCTGTCTGTTTTTTTTCTCTACACCTTCCACTGAAGCATGTAGTAATGTCTGTTGCCAGAGACACGTGATTGAACTTATTCATTCTGGCAGTTGTTACATTCCTAGAAAGAAGAGGAAGAGATAAAGACAGCTGAGACTCAAATGTTGGAGCAAATCTATGCAGACTTTTAAAAGCAAGTAGTTGGTGGTTTGGGGTTTTTTTTTTTACTGAATCCAGACATTTATGAGAGCTAATGGAGACACGTGAGGATAAAGGTTATGCAACCAGGTTTCCTTGTGCCTGTGAAAAGACATGTAGCAGCCTCCTAAATCAATTGGATTCAGAGCACTGGGGCCTGTAGAACTGCAGAAAGGAAAGCTAGACAATCTGAAGTCTTGTGTAAGAGGTGGATGGGGACAGGCAGAGTCATGGGTAGTGCCAGGAAATTTAAGAGGACCTGACAGAAGATTTTCAGGTGAAATGGTGTGAGAATAGGAAAAGAATTAAATGTCAAGTATGATTATGAGGTTATGAAGGGAAAAGGATGAGTTGCTTGAAGATGTTTACTTTTCCAAAGAGAGGCAAAAGATTCCAGTAGACTAAGTTGGCAAGAGCAGGGACAAAGGCAAGGCATTTTCTTGGACAAAAAAGGAAACAAATAAAAAGAGAACTATCAAAAGCTACATATTACTGTTTTTTGCCAGGCTAAAACCAACAGGTAAAGCAAGGGGAGTGTGAGCTCTGTTCATTGTCCTCTGAATGAACTACATTAATTTTCAAAGTGACAAGGTGGTTGTTTATTTATGATCTAATTGCCAACCCTGAGCACACGCCATGAGTCCCTAAGAATTTAACTGTATTGCTTTCTTCTTATATAGGGACAACAAAAATACCCTTAAAGTTTAGTTTTTCCCTTAGTGACATTTGTCAACTTTGCCGTCTTCAGCGGATTTGCCCAGTTACGACTGGGACTTAATAAAAATTTCTATGATCCCTCCACAAAAAGAAACTATTCCAGTTTCTCTCTTTACTATGCCCTATCTCTGCAGCATGAGCAGAGAATGAATGTACTCTTGTTTTTGCATTTCTTTAACAACTCTTTAAATGAAGACAGAAACTTTTTGAGCAAGTAGAAACAGGAGGTGCATAGGAAAACATGGCACCTTGTGGCATAACAAACCAAGATATTTTTAAAGGTTTTTCAGGTATTTAGAGAACTGCACTAAAGCCTGTAGAAAAGACATAGGACATTTTCAAAATAAATGTAAGATGTTAAACACATAAAGAAGGGAATTTCCAGGACACCATGCTGTATTCAGACTGATATTCCTTGAAGATGATCTGTGAGAAGAATAAAACTAGAGTCTTCATGCCATTTGCTTAGAATATGAGGATAATAGGATACATGAAGAGGTAATGAAGGAGAAACAAGAATGCAAGAGTGGTAGATTTGGGGCTAGTATTAGAGAAAACAGAGGCATATTACAGAACATTAGAGGCATAGTTGAAGTTGATCAAACCACGTGAAATATAATGAGAGAGACACTGTCTGCTTTCCGAAGCTTATGGGGTGAGATAGAAGAAAACCCATGAATAACTAGAAAGAACACACAGGCCCTGACAGGGTTTAGTTTGAGTCCCAATTAATTGGTGACCCATGAACCAGTTGTCTGAACTCCTGTTATAATCCATAGATATCTCGTCAGTACTGCTGATTTAGATTCAGCTGTCTGGTCAGAATCAGAAAATGGCTAAGGTTGCAAGAGACCTCTGGAGGACATTTCTCCATCCCCTCTGCTCAAGCAAGGTCACCTTCAGCAGGTTGCTCACAACCGTGTCCAGAACACTTTTGAGTATCTCCAAGGTTGGGGACTCCACAACCGCTCTGGGTAACCTGCTCCAGTGCTTGGTCACCCTCATGGTAAAAATTGTTTTCTTGTGTTCAGAGGGAAGCTCCTGTGTTTCAGTTTGTGTTCATTCCCTCTGGATCTGTCACTGGGAACCAATGAAAAGAGGCTGTCCCTGTCCTCTTTGCATCCTCCCTTCAAATGTATGTGCACATTGATGAGATCCCAGCAAGCCTTCTCTTCTTGAGGCTGAACAGTCCCAGCAAACTCAGCCTCTCCTCAGATGAGAGTATGTCCATATGGCTGTTGTATTGAGGAGCCCAGAACTGGACACAGGACATCCTGCCCGTACTTGTTTAGGTTGTCTATGAGGATAGTATGGGAGAGAGTGCTTAAATTCCATACTATGTTCTCCATGAGGATGTTATAGGAGACAGTGTTGAAAGCCTTACT